>NC_056747.1:382670612-382970612 GCF_019279795.1 Protopterus annectens | reverse complement strand
ACATAGAGATTAATACCCAATTTCCTGAGTTTCATGAGTTTATTTATAATACCTGAGTGGGGAATTGTGTCAAATGCCTTGGCCAGGTTGAGGTAGGTGGTATATCCTGTTTGACCCTCATCCAAGGCCTTAGTGACTTTCTCAAAGAAATCCACCAGATTCAGGAGGCATGACCTGGCCTTGACAAAGCCAAATTGGGTCAGGTCCAGTGTTTGGAGATCCCCCATGTCATATCATCCATTATTATTCTTTCCATGGCCTTACATATAAGACTAGTGAAACCTATGGGTTTGCAATTTCTTGAGTCAGTAGATGATCTCCCTTTATGCAGAGGGATGACTGTTGCTGTCCTCCACTCTATATGGACAAAGCCAATCCAGAAGCTGTGGTTAAGTAGAGATCCTAATGGACCTGATAAGTCCTCATTTAAGCTGTTTAAGAGATAATCTGTCATTGTTAGACCTCATTGAAGCAATGTTTTTAGCTTTAGATGAGAGCAGTGGCAACCTGTTCCTTGGTGATAATTGGCGATGGAGTGGTGGAGGGTATTTTTGGGGGAGAACTGGGGTTGATGGGGAGGTCAAATTTGAGCTGAATTTGTCAGCTAGCAGATTTGCTATGTTTTTTGGCTGAGTATAGGTGATGCCATCTGCAACTAATTCTGCACATTGTTGGGTGTTGCCATTAAGACTGCAGACATAACTTAAAAACATCTTATGGTTATCCTTGGTTTTGGAGGCTATTTTTACCTCAAAGTCTGTTTTCAGAGGCTTGACTAGTTCCCTGATTTGCTTCTTTAGACTAATGAGGAACTTATTTCTCTGTTGTGCACTGTCCCTCTTATTTCTCAATGGGATTTTCTTTTGTTTGCTGTATAATCTATTAATACTAGGGGTCCACAAGGGTGGCTTGTTTTTGCAGTTTGACCTGGGTTTATTTCAGTTTGGTATTGCTGTTTTTATGCAATTGTTTATATGGTCATTCCAGAGCTTTTGTGTATGCCTCTGTTTTCTGGATTTGGAGGAGCTTGGAAATTAGCTATGCCATCCTTTAATAGTAATTTACCTTACAGAAGTTCATAATGTTTTGGGGTTTAGGTGGGGGACTAGTTTTACCTTTATTTCAAGGGAGACCACTTTGTGATCTAATCTTACTAGTTAGGACAGAATACTGGGTGGGATGGGGTGCAGCACTCCCCCATATTTGTGATTACCAGAGCTAGGATATTTGTTCCCTTACTTGGGAGTGCAGACTAGCTGCTCCAGGGCATTTGACTTTGCAAAGTCAAGAAAGTTTTGGGCCTGCATTTTAGTAGTCATGTATGCCTCCCAATTAATGGAAGGGTAGTTAAAATCACCCATGAGAATGGTATTGGGGTTGATAGCTAGTGATTCTAGTAACTTCAGGTATGACATATGGGTTTCCTGATTCATAGTGGGGGACCTGTAGCTAGCAAGAATATGGCAAAGGATTTTTTTCCACAGTTAGTTGGACATGGAGTAGCTCAAGCATGTCATATTTTTACCAGCCTTGAAGTGTGGCTTATCCTTTATGTAGATAGATACACCTCCATCTTTTGCTCTTTCATGTTCAGTGGGTGGTCAGAATGTATGAAAGGCATTGTAGCCATGCACTGCCAGAATACTTTCCATGGCTTTGAACCATGTTTCAGTAACTGTACAGATGTCAGCATTCCCAGGGTGAGGAGAGCTTCTAGGGAGTACAGTTTCTTGTTGAGGCTCCTAGCACTGAGCAGTAACACCTTTAGCTTGTCCTCAGTAGCTTTTGTTATGTTGGAAGGTTTGTCTCTTGGCAATGCCTAAAAAAGACACTGTAGGGGTCGATAATGTTTTGTCCAGTATCTAAAAGTCTAGAGGTGACAGGTGAAGACCATGCCTCACAAAGCAGCATGGCCTATCAACCAAGTCCTCCAAGGCTGACAAGTATTGGACCTCTTTGAATGACACCAGTAACTAAGACAATTGTTAAAGTCGATCATTTTCTGCTGGTATTGTGGAATCATCCTTTGGGATGGTAGAATGTTGCTCAGTGCTAGGCTCATATCATACTGCCTGTGACACACATTCTGAAAGTTCAATCATCTCTCTCTCTGTATAGTCCAAGGAGGTACATCTCAGGTCATTCACACCCATGTGGACTATGATTGAGTCATACTGGGACTTAGGGTAAGTGATCTGAATGCTTGTGTGATCTGGTGAATCCTGGCCCTTGACAGGCAACTAACTGTAACCATCCTGTTATCCAGTCTGATAAGACAGACATAAGTGTGTCTCAAACTGGAGTCTCCTAATACACAGAATATTGGGTCATGGAGTGTTTTGCCTTATGGGCTTGGTAGCTGAGGCACAATGCGATGTGATGGGAATTGTATTGATTGTGTACATGCGGAGTTTCTGAGGACTGCACCTGATAGGTCTTTGAGGTTTGGGTAAGTTACATGTGAGTACTTCCACATATGTGTTCTATGTATGTGGTCTCTTGTGGGTGCAGTGAATGAAGTGTGTGAGTTGCTGACAACCTGTTTGCTGCTTTTTGTGTCTGTATGTGAGAGTCTAGCCTCCAATGTCAATGTGTAACTACATCTCTCACATACTGTATTTGTTTGTTTGAGAATTAAGTCGTTGTCAGTGTACATAAGGCAATTGTTACATTGCCTCAGGATACCCATATCCACCAAGCTGCATGGAGAGATAGCAGGAAAGTGCCCATCCATGGTTGCAGGTCCTAATGTGTACTTGAAAGGACAGGATTGGAGGGTGCTTGTAACTAGATGAAGGAAGTGTGCTTATGTAGTGTAATCTGCAGCTAACCTAACCAGCAATGCTGCCTAGTGCCAAATCAGATGCTCCCGGAGCAGCAATAGTCCTGGGTGCTATAATAAGGTAACTAGTACAGTAAACTTTCACAATGTAATGAAAATAAGCAATGTTTCCAGATGTTTCTGTCTGTACAGGGCACTGGCAAAGCAAAAAGCTCCATGCAAATCAGCCAAATTTATACCAGCACTGGAAATACAGAAAACTGACTAAGCCCTCTGGCCAATACAATAACTACACTTAGAGCTCTTTTGTGGGCTTCCCAGCTCACACAGACCAGGTAAATGACTACTGCCGCTAGATGAATAATAGCAGTCTTCCTAATGTAAAACTACAGCAAAGGAGTGTCCAGAGTGAAATGCTACCACAAACAAACTTAAAGATACAGATACAGCAGTGTACTTTACACAACTTATAAAAGTGTGATTATTCAATAAAAGTGTTTTGCTTTGTAGAAATAAGTCAAGAACCACTCAGTTGAACAGAATTTATAAAGGCACTAAAAACAAGATAAAATGACCACATGCATATATCTCAAGTGTGATCCCCAACCTAAACAGACCAGGCTACCACCAAGTGCCACTAGATGGAAAATGCAGTGACCTCTTGTAAAAACACAGAAAAGTGCTTGCTAGAGTGTAAAAATACACTACTTTAATCAATAGCTAGCTAGCTAGATAATGAATTCAGAGTAAGTAAATCAGTAGAACAGACAATGAGAGGCAGAATGCACTTTTCTCCAAAGTAAGCACAAAGAAAGGCAAATAAATAATTTAAAGATAGCAGCACGTAGAAAGGGAGGAGCTTATAAAGCTCAATTTACAGTAAGAGTGGGCAGCTTAAAATTACCTGGTTTAAAAATCAGATCAAGGAATAGGTGGACATGTGGGAAAATAACTACCAGGGAGTCACCAGCAGAGCTTGTAGTCTATACAGACTTAGAGTCTTATCAGAAAAGAAAAAAAAACAGAAATTCACTGGGTATTTAAGTATCACTCACGAAACAAGTTTACCAGTGGAAAAAAATGTAAAATGTACAGCCTAGATAATTTACGTCTATCTCCAACATAGAAGAAAAACACCAGACCAAGCATATTTCTTAAAACAGAAAGCAAAATGGAGCAGGTAAAACAGAAAGCACTCTCAGTGAAACCGACAACAAAAACTGTACAAACTGGATAACCACAGACACCTCTGTACAAACTGGATAACCACAGACACCTCTGTACAAGCAACTCTATTAGTTTAAGCAACTCAGAGACAAAAAAGTATAAGTTTACTTTCCTCACCCAGCAGGGCATCTCCAGCAATGCTTGCAGTTTATGCAGGCTTGGAGTCTTATCAGAAAAGGCAAAGACCCAGAAATTTACTGTGTATTTAAATATCACTCAAGAAACAAGTTAACCAATGACAAAAACCTGAAATGTGTAGCCTAGATAATTTAAGTGTCTATCTCCCAAATAGACCAAAAACACCAGGCCCATCAGGATTCCCCCAGGACCAGAGGAGTTCCAGGCCTAGGCTGGCAAGATTCAGAGATCACTCTATAAAAATCTTGGATGAGAATTTCCATTGCAGGCCTTAAGGAAGAGAAACAAACATAAAACACAAACTAAAATGATGTAAGGGTGTTAGAGGAAAGAGCCTGAAGCTTAAAAACTCTTCTTGCAGATCTAATAGGTGCTAATAAAGCTGTTTTCCATGATGACAACTTAAAATCAGCTAAATCAACTGATTCAAACAGTCCTGGGCTGCCAATATTAACCTTTCATCTTCTGGCTTAAATGCACCTCTCCTTAACCATTCCTGCATCAGGTCCTGATCGACATGAAGTTGTTCCAGAAGTTTTCAGTACTTATGACTATGTTTATGCCTTTTCCAGATTTCTTCCCTTCTCATCTGTTCCTTCTTCTTATATTCTTTCTTTTGTTTTTTTGGCACATTTAGTTTCTGCCTGATTTTTTATCTACTTCTGGTTTGATTTCTATTCTACTTGACACAGATATGCTTCTGCTACACTAAGCAGGAAAGTCATCTTAGACTTGTTCTTCTCATGTTTTAAAACTTTCACTCTGGATATGGTGAGGTCAGCAGATATGTATGCCATCCTACAATTGCAGATCCATACATGCAATCAGTTTCAAAGAGGCTCATACCTCCAGAACAAGGAATATAAAATGTTGGTATACACTGATTTTTATATATCATTTGATAAGTGTGAAGCATTTTTCTTGTTTTCCCATCCAACTGATCCAATACATTTTGGGGCTGGACAATCACTCTAAAATTGTAAGTTAGAACAGGAAGAGCAAATTGGTTTATAGCTTGGACTTTGTTCCTAGATGTTGGGGCTGATTTGAGTATGTTTAATCTTCTAAAATGTTTCTTACTGAGTTTTGTTTGCATTTGTTCATGTTTTATTATCAGGCATTCATCAATTCCCAAATATTTATACACTCCCTCTTGCTCAAGTCCCTTTATATCACATTTCTGTCCCAGACTGATATTTTTGCACATTTATGAAGACCAAATGACATTCTTATATCATCTGAGAAATTTTTGACCACTTGAAGTTGTGCTTTCAGCTCCTCATCTGATGAACTATACAGTTTTAAATCATTCACAAAAAGAAGATAAGTATTTCCACTTTGTTGTTTTCTGGGAGCCAAATTGTAACCATGACATAATCTGTTAAATAGCTTAATGGGTTAATAGCAAGACAAAAGAGCAGCAGTGACACAGTCACCCTGAAATATCTCCTTTGAATATTTATCTCTGGGATAATAATTTGTCATTTATCATTTAACTGCAAAGTGGTTTGCCACTATTTCATGGTCACTGTAATGTAATTGATCAATGTAGGATGTATCGTATACATTTACAAGCACTCTTTATCCATGAATGTGGGATGCTGTCAAAAGCTTTTTTGTAATCTCTCCATTCCATATGGCTTTAACAACAAATGATCCCTTGTCCCATGTGTCTTTTTTTTTTGCTACCCTTCTGTTTATATTGCCATGATTCAGTTTTCTTCTAAGTGACTATAAAATATGTTGGCATCAATTCCAGTATAGAGTTTATACATCATCAGATTGCAAGTTACTGACCTATAGATTTAGGAGAGCTTGCAGGTTCTTTCTTAAGGAGGAGTACCATTTTCTTCTGTTGTTAACCAGGCTGGAGTCTGTTCAGGGTGTGCATATAAGTAGTTCTTACTGAGGGCTAAATCTTCATGTAAAGATGTTAATACTTTTAGGCAGAAGTTAGGTACTGCATCTGGGTGTGAGGTTTTCCAGTTAAGAGCTTTTCTTAATTATGTTTCAGTTTCTCTGGCCGTTACTTCATCCCATTTCAAATTCTGTACATTTTAACTTTTTACTTCAGCTTTGGTACAAGAGAAGGCTTCCAGTAATTCAGAGGGAAAAAGTCAAATGTACTCAGGGGCGATTAAAATAAATGAAACACTGATTGAATATATCAGTTAAATAAAAGACTAGAACAATATAAGAAACGTTAGGTATTTAAATGAATGGATAAATCTACAAAAATCAGGGGGTGAAATGAAGAAGCTGGCTGAGCATGAGGCTTCTCAAGGAGAGCTGTTTCAAAAAAAGTAGAGTTAGAAGACAGAGCACACATAAAAAAGAGATTTTATTCTGTACTAAGGAAATGGGAAGGAACATTCTGTATTTATTTTATGAAAGCACAAATAAGCAACTTGACTAATGTTCTACAGCAGGATTTGTTAATTCTATGGGTAGATTGAGTGTATAATCCAAACCTGGTCAAGAGAAAGCAGATAAGACATGTATTTGCAAAGATACAATCATACCAGCAGAAACAGTTGATCTTCACAAAACTGTGGAAGAAAGGAAAAGTATTAAAAATTGGAGACAGCAGAGTGTTTGTGGAAAATTATTATTTACTATGCAGTAGATAGAAGACAAGTAAATGTATCCCAGCAATCAGGGACTGTCAACAGGCAGGTGTGAAATTTGAGCTACTTTATCCAGTTGTCTTCAGAATATTTCTTCCTGGAGGATCAAAGATTGTTTTTGTATGCAGAGCAGGTTTAGGAGGAAATAAAATAAAAAAGCTTATCCAATAAAAAGTGAGCCAGCAAGCAGGAAGGAATTCTGCTCCTCGTTCTTTTGACAATAAAGCTAATGGAGAGAATTTGCCAGTGATACCTTTTCCATTCTTCCAAAGGAAAATGCTTGAAAGACAGAAAAAAGCACAGGAGTTGACTAGAAGAATCAAGTGCATCTTGTACTTGAACCAGAGTCTGGTGATAGGTGATGGAGATGATCAGATGACCTGCAACACTGAAAGTGGTGAATAAATGGGAGACTATAAAGCATCAATCACATTTGTGAAATATGGCTTTTCAAAAAAATATGGTTGAAAAAGACTCGAATTTTGCTGACTTTGTTAAAGTTGTGAGTGGACTGCAAACCATATACTCCCACTTATTCATTAGCATTTACAAAGGCACTAAATAGAGTAAAGAAGTAACAGTCAGTAAAACAATTTTTTATTAGTATTTGTATAAAACATTTCATGACCCATAAACTACATGTTATATTGTAAAGAAGTTTTGTATAATGTGCAGTCAGGGGTATTTTAGATGTGTGTGTGTGTGTTGGGGAAGGAATTTTTGGTGACTGCTGTATGTTAAAAATAATAAAGGGACAGTCCCAGAGATTTTTTTTTTGTTTTGATTCTGTTCTTTGTTTTCATTTTCAGTCTGGCTTTCTGAGTGTATGCCAGCTCTGGCTGCAAGGGTTGGGGGAGCGGTTTGAAGTTTCAAATGTCTTAGTCAAATTCCATCTCACATTGCAGTTGTATTCACAACAGCTCTCACTGAGTCATTCATTAGTTTCACTTGTGCTTTTTATCCTCTCTGAAAAGTAGCATTTCAGGAATTTTATGTCCTCACATGCTACTTAATACCTTGCAGAAAAGCATATGAGCAATGCAAAGCCAAAACATTAGTAAAGAGAGTTTCCTGTTCATTTCATTTCATATTTTATTTTGTGCAGATTTCTGAATGCTAGATAAGTGCTATGATGTTATGCATGACTGCCACTTGCTCTGTAGAAAGCATCTAGCCAAGTGTAATGGTTTTGTGACCTTCTGTAAAAAAACGTGTGACACGAGCAATAGATTAATTTTAAATAATGAAGTCCAAAACATACTGTCACAATGGGGCTATACAGTACGGCAACCTGTGACAGTTTTATATACTAATTCTGAGACTGCTTTACTATGAAGTAAGGGGAATATGTCAATAGAGTGCTAAGATTTAGAATGAATTCACTGAACTGTACTGTTGACTATACTGCTCACAGTTACACTATGCAGAATAAATAAAGAGCTGCACAATTAAGATAAGCTTTTTGATGAATTCATAAAAAGTAAACCCTGAGAATCTTGCCTAACCACCCTCAACACAAACAACAATAATGTGATAATAACCTTATTCTTTTCCAGTGATTGGGACAGAAAGCATTGACAGTAACTGAATATTTTAATTATGTTCATCAGAGGGAATGAAAACAGGGCTACATAAGGTAAATTGAAACCAGGAGTAGGGTTGATGATGACCTGGTAAGTGGGTGGTGACAAGTGGGAGGTATCGGGACTAGTTTCTTTCAGTCAGAATGTTAGACTCTGGGATTAGTCCCTTTAAAATTAACAAGTACCTCTTAGAGGACTTGCAAGAAGGCTGCACACTAATTAACAGCTTAATTTCAGCTTTCCCAGTGTGAAAACAGAAAATAAGAAAACAGAGCCAGCGAACTTGTCTTTTAGTGTATATTTCAGTAACTGGCTAGTAAGTGCACTGCCTGGATGCCAGCAAAAGTTTGGAGAACCTGAAAGAAAATCAATCACAAAAGGTGAGGAGAAAACACCGGCTGGGAAGAATTCTGCAGCTGTTCAATAAAATTAGTGCAAGTGCCAACTCTGGTGCAAAACATGACTTCTAGTAATCTAGAGGAAAATAAGTCAAATATACTCGGTTATGATTAAAATAAATGAAACACTGAAGGAATATATCAACTGAAATAACAAAAGGCTGGAAAATAGAAGAAGCTTTAAACAGATATTCAGATGATGTGATAAAAGTTTAAAAATCAGAGTTCAAAATGAAAAAAAGGCTGGCTGAGTATGAAACTGCCCAGGAAGAGATGTTTCAAAAAATAATATAATCAGAGGCTAGAGTACATGTGGAAAACTTGAGATTTTTCTGCTTTACTAGATAAGCTAGAAGGAACAGAGTGTATTAATTGTATCAAAGCACAAATTAGTAATTGGACTGGTATTCCACAACATCGGTTTTTAATTGAAAGGGCACATTGTGTGCATGCTCCAAAACCTGGGCATGAGAAAGCAACCTAGATCTTTATTAGTAAAAATGGAATCCTAACAGCAGAAAGTGTTTATTCTGACAAAATTGTGGCAGAATGAAAAGTAGTAAAAGTGGGAGACTGTAGAGTGTGAACAATTGTTACTCACTGTACACCAGGCAGAAGAAGAATAAATGTATTCCAATAATCAGGGAATAACAAGTAGCAGGCATGAGATTCAAGCTGCTGTATCCAGTATTTTCAGTATATTCTTTCCTGAAGGGTCAAAATCATTTTTTGATGCAAAACATGCTGAGGAGAAAATACAAACATTTTTACAAGAAAAAGTGACCTGTCAAACAGGAGATTCTGCTTCCTGTTCTTCTTGTAATAAAGCCCATAGATATACTGTGCTAGTGAAACCTTTGCCAATATTTCAGAAGAAAATGCTTGATAGATAGAAAATAAAACATATAAGCTGACTAGAAGAACCAGGAGTACACTGGAAATCAGCATAAAGGAAGCCACCGGCAACTCACAAATTGACAAATAAATTTTGGATTACAAAGAATTAATTACATTTGTGAAACATGACAGAATGAGAAAACCTGGAAATATCAGACATCTTCAACTCCAAGCATATACCATACTTTGTCATTAATATTTGAAAGAACATTTAGGAGAGTTGAAGAGGATGGAGATTATGAATTGTAAGTAGAACAAATTTTTTGTCTTAACAGTAGTATTTTTATAATGCATGACATAACCTGCTTGCTATAAATTAAAGCTTTCTCTGTGATTTTCGAGTGTAATATGGACACTAAATTACACAGGTGCCCCTGTTTTTTTTCCTTCTTCTTTATTTCTCCTTGTTCTGTTTTAAGAAATATAAAAAGAGAACAAGAGTCTGGATAAAAGAACATGATACAAGAATATTTTATATGCTTTTTCATACATAGGAGTATGACTGGATTAAGGCCCTTGGCTTGACTAGTAACAAGTTTTATGGGGAAGCAGATAAATAAAAAAAAACACTAAATATAATAAAATGTTTTCCTCATGCAAAAAAATTAGACACAACTGTGGCAGAAGGACAAAGTACTAAAAGTGAGAGACAGTAGAATGTTTGTGGAAAATGAGTACTTACTGTATACCAGGCAAAAGAAGAGTAAAATAGAGGGAACTGTATATCTGGTTCTGATGTCTCTATGGAGACAATCTGATAAGGGGCAATACAAACAGAATGCTTTTTTCGTTTGATGGCTAGATCATCAAGTTTTTTTGTAAGCATTCAAGTGTTTTTTTCTAATCTGGTAGAGGAATAAAGATAAGACAAAGCAGGCAACACTTAGTGAAAGTAGAAGCACAGGCTGTACAAGCAGCTTACCATGGAAAACCTTCCCTATATGTTAATCCAATTATGTGAGTGTAGCTATCGGTCTGGGGCAATTGTTCCTATTAGGAGGGTTGAGCTTCATTATTGAAGATGTGCATAGTTTTTGTGTGTTAATATTAAGTTAATAGGTTATAGAAGTGTTCTGAAGGTGTGCTTTTTTTGTTTGAGGGTGTCACTAAAACAAAAAGTTTTGTAAGATAAGACATAAGTTCAAATGGATATGACAAGAAATAACTATATAAAAAGATCAGCATCTCAAATATTAGTTTATGCATGTAACACAAAAGCTGAAACTAGACATTTAAAAATCTGTTACACATAACAGGTGGGAATAATAACTTCTAAACATAACACTTTCTATATTATCTTTAAATGTAAATGGTCTCATGGATATATACAAAAAAGGCAGTGTATTGAAATATTTTAAAAATGCAGAGTGCAAATAGCTATGCTATAGGAGACACATTTGGAAATAACAGAGCATGTGAATTTGATAAAGAAAGGATTTCAGGATGGATATTCAGTGGAATATCTGGGACAAAGGGAAAGGGGAGTACTTATATTAATTGCAAGAGGAGCTCCAGTAGTGATAGAAAAGGGAAAAAGATAATAATGATCTCAATTCCAGTTGTTTTATCTCTGTTACTATATTCAGTACTTCTTCAGTTGGTATAAACTTTGATTTCATTTCCTAGTAATTGTTTTTTGGCAGTCACCATAATTAGACTCAGCAGGGCCTTACTATGTCTTGGCAATTCTCATTCTGTATCATAGGTCAAAAAAATAATTTCCTTAGTTAAACCAATTTGCTCACCCAGATTCTCTGACAAAGTAGTCTGCAGGGAATCTTTAAAGTCTGCCAACCCATTATACTTCCAGGAAAATATGTTTCCAATTAACTTTTTCTTCCTCATCACACCTCCAACATTTGCTGTCTTATTGAAGAAAAATTCATTCAAGTCCACTTAGGGTATAAAAATACTTATGTAAACCCTTCCAAGCAAATATCCTAAATCTTCTAGACTTTGTTGCATGTTTGGGAGACATACCTATATCATCCCATGGTTTCTTTGTGAATTGCTTATATAATCTTTTTTTCCCCAATCCTTTCTAAACTCCTCTGATTGAGTCTTTGATGCCCCTGCACAGGCCCAGCAACCAAGGAGCCTCAATCCTCACCACTAACACCAGTGTGGGATGTGCACATTGGGAGGATGATAAGTACACACACAGTAAAGTACAATTTCCCTTAAAAGCACACACAGATCACAGTCAGTCTGGGGCTGGTTTCTCTCCCTTTCTCCAAATCCTCAATAAGACTCCCCACTTGGCACAGCTATAGGGTTCAAATCTCAGCCGAGTTGTCAAGCCAAAATCTCCAGCACCCTCTCTGTCCAACAAGTGCTTTGTGTCCCTGCCCAAGTAGCTCACACACACACACACACACACACACACACACACACACTGAAATTTGATTTATATACAAACACACAGACTCCTGGGTAAGGCTGGCACAGGTACACTAGCTATGCCCCCTTCTGCCAAGGCTATGCGGTAGTACGAGCTGCCACCAACTACTCTTATCAGCTACTATAAGGCCTTTCCCAAAGGGTGACCAATTCTACTGTGCAATGCTACTATTATCCAAATGGCAAGTGTGTCCAAGACTTGAAGACTATTTAGGAGTGGTCGGTACAGTGTTACTAAATACATATGCAAGTACTCTAAGAGCTTAAATATCTTTAAGCAAAATCAGCCACAATTAAATGGTTTAAACATATTTAATAATAAATAATAAAAGCAGAAGACAATACTCATTAACTCAACACAGTGACAGCAGAGTTCAGAATCACAGGAAACATTTTAAAACAACATTGCAGGACAGTCTCACATAAATACAGAAACCATCTAGACTGATCTTACTATATTCCTATCTATCTCAAAGAGAAATACTATGAGCTAAGTCTTACAGAGCAAAGCAAATACAGATGAGAAGTGCTGAACATGAGATAGTTCTTAAATTACTATCAAACATTTCTGCTGGGTTATCTCAGATTATATAATTCTTGTCACTTCTGCCCTTAGTTCCCGGGCTAACAGGAACCAACAGAATTTAACATATCTCTGTCAAAAATACTTATCTCTCAGATGTTCAGCTGCTAGAAAGTCACAGAGCAATACAAAAACACTTTATATTTGAAACCTAGTAATTATCTCTTTTCAAGACAATTGAAAGAAACCCCTAGTACTAGACATCCTGTCTCTTAGCTGAGATAAACTAACTTTATAGCCCATCGTAAAACTCTTTGCTTATTTTCTCAGAGTTTGCAAGTTAACTCTGTATATTCCAGCCTTTACCATTAACACATACATTTGCATAGGCATGTAGTTTATACACATTTCTGCCCTTTTCCAGCAGGGTGCATTGTGGTTACATTCTTGAAGCTCAGTACAGAACATATAGTTTTCTTACATTTGTAAGATAAGCATACAAATCATATTACTATTCACAAATGACAGAATTATTTACAAAATTCTATCTGGCTGGGCTGGCAGCCTTCACAGAGTCTTATAATTATCGTAATGTTTTGTATACTCTACAAATTATTCTTTTTTTAACAGCAGTTTATGTTCTAGATTCTATTAAAAATGCTACCAGTGCTGGTGTTTTGCTTAGGATCCCTCTATTTCTTTCTGTTTGTCTATACTCTGATATCAATCCTTGATAGGGAAGGCAATCTCTAGCCTGCAGTCCAAATACATTTTGGCCTCTTCCCATTCTATTACCTTTCCCTCTCTAATTATTTGCTCCCACTTCCTTTGTTCTTTTGCCAGTTTTCCCCAATAAATTCCTTCCCCCTCTAGCCTATTGTCTGTATCCCTAATAGCAGACACCATTTTCAGGAAAATCTTTTTCTCTATTCCTTTGTTGGTTTAGTTCTTAGAATACTTTCTGCTACTTTATAAATTATTTATTTATTTTACATTTGTTGACCGGGCTAGTCTAACTGGATATATGTCCATTTTCAGTAGAGGCCCGGGAAGAAAAGCTCCAAGATAAACTAAGTGAAAAAAAACTTAAAAATAATTTTAACATAGGACTAGAAGAAGAATAAAACATATTGAGATATACATTGCAAATTACAAAATAAAACCTTGGAAGGATAAAAAGTAAATAAATATATTTTATATTGTTATGATTATTCTCCTTAAGGATCTACATACAAAATCCCAGTCTCTCCTTGTTTCTTGAGCTTTCCACTTTGAATTATTGGTTTCTGCTTGTACCATGTTTAGGAGCCTTAACAGTATAACTCCAAAATATCCCTTTAAATTGGGTAATTCCAAATCTCCTTGTTTTATTAGAAGAATCAGCTTAACTCACTTGATTCTTCCCATCTTCCTTCAGCTCTTTATTAATAGCTATCCCCAACTTCTCCTCTGATTGATTAAAATATGCCTGACCTGTGTATAAAACTAAAGGGACTAAAATTTTGATAAAAATATGTTTGACCTGTGTATAAAACTAAAGGGACTAAAAGCATTTTAATTGATCATATCTTGCTATTCATAGCCATATAAAACAGCTTCCAATTTCTAAGTTTTTGTATTATCTTTTATTTGCTCTCTTCTTACATATCCTTAGCTGCCACACCAGAATCATTTTTAATCCTAAGTGTTTAATTGTATAATTTCCCTGTGAATATGGATATTGCTGAACCAATTTCTTTGTCAGTGGTTCTAAATATGATGCAAATAACAAAGGGTAAAGAGGATATCCCTGTCTAGTTCCTCTGCTCAAACAGAAATTATCAGAGAGGAACCTTCCTATTTTTTTCACCTCCATTCCCTCATATATCCTCCTAATCAACCCTATAATTTTATCAGGGAATGCAGATGCTTCCATTGCCCTGCTCATAAACTCAGCTTACTCTGTCAAATGCTTTCTCTGCATCAAGAGCCACCAACAACAGTGGTGTTTTCTTTCATTCTGCTTCCCTCTGAATCATAAATGTTCTGATAATGTTGTCAAATGTTTTCCTCCCTTCCACAAAACCACACTGATCTATAGCTGCCAATTTTGGCATCACCTTTGACATTATTTTAGACATAAACACTTTATAATCATGGTTTAGAATTGAAATGAAGCTGGATCTGATGGGTCTTTAACCTCTTTAGGTATTACATCCACCACCACTTTCTTCTAGGATGTTGGTGCTTCTGCTCCTCTATCTGTTAAACAAAACCTTCTAGATCTTTATAATTTTTTCTCTCCTGGCTTCCAAACTTCCACAGAAGTACCATAGACTTTCCTGTGGATTGGTTATACATCACCATTTTTATCTCATCTCCTCCTATTCTGTTAGAAATTGTGCCTCATCTAGCTCTAACCTTGGCATAATTAATTTTTCCAAAAACATTTCCATTTGTAACTTTTCTTGATTTCCATATTTCTCTGCTTTATACAGACTTTCATAAAATTCCCAAAATATTTCTACTACCTCTACAGGATCCCACATTATCTTCCTTGTTCTTCTTCTTCTTTTGGCTTTTTCCCGGTTAGGGGTTGCCACAGTGGATCACCTGTCCACTTATGATTGGCAGTGGAGTTTTACGGTATCGAGTTGCCAGCCTGGCACCCAACCTTCCACAGAAGACACACACATGCATGCACTCATGCCTAGGGATAATTTAGAATGCCCAATCCACATACAGCATGTCTTTGGGATGTGAGAGGAAACCCATACGACCACAGGGAGGACATGCAGACTCCACACAGAAGGCAGTCCAGCCAAGGATTGAACCAGAGAAGCTCTTGCTGTGAGGAGCCAATGCTAACCGCTGCACTACCATGGCCACCCATGTTATATTCCTTGTTACAGGGTCCCTAAGGTTGGTGACAACCCTTTCTACTTTCTTTTGCTTAACTTGCGTGCTAAAACTTTTTGCGTTCTGGAGTTATCAAAAACAGTTGCTTAACAGCAGTCTTTCTAAACTCATGTATATTACCAGACTAATCCCTTATTTTCAAATTAGTATTCTGTAAATTACTCCTCTTCTTGTTCTGTGAGAGTCCCCCATATTCTGCAATACTTAAACATTTGTTAGTCCCTCTAAATAATTTGTGTTGCTTCTTAACTCTCTCTCTCTCTTTTATTTCCACCCTATTTTTCAACTCAAGTTTCATTTTATCTCACTCTCTAGCTATATTTTCAGTAGAAATTTCTATTTTGTCTAATATCTCCTAAATAATTTCCACTACCCATTCTTTAAATTCCTCTTTCTTCAATGGATAGGTGGGAAAGTAGCCATGTCTCATTTTTATTTCATTACTCTGTGTTTTTATTTTATTTATTATTGACATGTGATCTGAAATAGTTATTGGATGCCTATTGAACTTTTCAATTAAAGGTACATGTTCCTGTGACATGTAAGTTCTGTCTAGCCTAGCCCAATGTTTGTATCTTGGGAAATAATATATACATTCACCCTGAACTCCTACTACTGAATTTATATCCTCCATGCCAAATATTTTCATAAATGTCTTTATAAATCTACCCTCCTTTGTTATACCTTCTGGGCTCCCCAGATATATCTTCATTGCTACAAATCAAATTCGAGTTCCCACATATAAGTAATATTACCTGCTGAAAGCTGATTATTTCTCCCAGAATTTTGTTAAGCTCTGTTATAGTAGTTTTAGGTGGAATATAAATTCATGCCAGTGTAATCTTCCTCCCTTGCCAGTAGCTCCTTAGTACTACAAATCTACCATTATCTTTTTTATCCTCTTCTATCACTGTTGGACCTCCTCTTGTAAGTAATATAAGTACTCATCTTTTCCTTTGTCCCAGGTATTCCACTGAATAAGTATTCTGAAAACCTTTCCTTATCAAATTCATATGTCCAGTTCTTTCCAAATATGCCTCCTGTACCATAGCTATTTGCAATCTACATTTTTTAATATTGTTCACTACTGTTTCTTTTTTTTGTATATATCTGTGAGACCATTAACATTTAAAGATAATATAGAAAGCATCATTATATTAAGTTATTATTCCCACATTTTACGTGTAGCAGCTTTTTTTTGTTAAGTATCTACTTACACCTTTTCTGTTACATGCATACACTAATGTTTGGCAGGTTGATATTTTATACAGTTGTTTCTTGTTGTATTCATTTAAGTCTATATCAGATGTTACAAAACATTTTGTTTTACCAAAACTCTCATACAAAAAAAAAACAAAAACCAAATACACCCCTAACTTACTACTAACACACAAAATGATGTACCTCTTCAAATATTGAAGTGTTACCCCCTCCTAACAGGAACAAATGTCCCAAACTAACAACCACACTCACAGACTTGGTTAACCTAAAAAGAATGTTATCCATGCTAAGACGCATGGCACAGTCTGTGCTTCTACTAAGTGTGGTCTAATTTTGTGTTATCTTTATTGTTCTCCCAGATAGGGAGAATAGTTGAATGCATTCAGAAAACATTATTTCCTAGCCATTGAAAGAAAAAATATTTTGTTTTTGTTGCTCTTTATCAGATTGTCTCCATGGAAACATGATAACCAGATACACAGTTGCTTCTAGAAGCAGATATTTATTTGCTAAAGGAAAGCTTTATTATAGTTAATGTTCTTTTTTATTTATTTACTTTCTCTTAAATCTTGTTACTAGATCAAGCCAAACACCTTAACCCTGTCATTCCCCTTTGCAAGAAGGAGAAAAAATACATCATTTTTTGTATAATGCTCTTTTGACCAAACTTTTCTTCTTTTTTAACATTGCATTACCTATATTTCTTAAAACTGAATAAGGAAAAATAAAAAAGAAGGAAAAAGACAGGGGCATCTGTTTATTTTAGCATCCCCATTACACTTGAAAATAACTGAGGAAACTGTACTTTAAATCATGCAAATTGCATCATGCATTGTAAAAGTACTACTGTTAAGAACAAAATTTTGTATTATTTATAGTTAACTCTCTCCCTCCTGTTCCTCTCTCCTAAGTGTTCTTCAAAGCATTAATGGCATGACATAAGGCATATACGTTAGAGTCCCCTACAGGTTTAATAAAGTCAAAAAAGTCCAATATTTCCAGGTTTTTATGTTCTGTCATGTTTCACAAATATAATTAATGCTTTGTAATCCCACATTTATTTGTCAGTTTCTGAGTTGCTGGTTTTATTCCTGTTTATCTCCGTCTCTCAAATCTAGTCTATGTTTCATTACCAAAGTACTCTTGGTTCTTCTAGTCAACTTTTTCTGTCTCTCAAGCATTTTCGGTTGAAATATTGGAAAAGGTTTAACTGACACAGTCTCTCTGTGGTCTTTATTACCAGAACAAGAAGCAGAATCTTCTTCTGTTTCACAGCTCACTTTTTGTCAGACATTTTTTGTATTTTTTCCTTAGCATGTTCTGTATCAAAACTGATTTTGTCCCTTCAGGAAAGAATGTTCTGAAGATAGATGGGTATAGCAGTTTGAATCTCACACCTGCTTCTCAACATTCTCTGATTAGTTGAATACAATTATTCCTCTTCTGCCTAGTGTACAATAAGTAATGATTTTCCAAAAATACTCTTCTGTCCACCATTTTAGTACTTTGTCCTTCAGCCACAGTTTTGTCAGAATCAACTTCTGGTAGCTGGTAGGGTGGATCTTTACTATTAAAGGTCTATGTTGCTTTCTCATGGCCAATTTTGGAGCATACATATGATGTGCTCTTTCAATTAACAACTCATGCTGTGGAATACCTGTCCAGTTGCTTATTTGTGCTTTCATAAAATAATAATACAATCTGTTCCATCCAGCTTCTCTGGTACAACAGAAAATCTCAGGTTTTCCGTATGTGCTCTGACTTCTAATTCTATTATTTTTTAAACATCTCTTCTTGAGCAGTCACATATTCAACAGCCTTTTCTTCATTTTGACCTCTGATTTCTGCAGTTGTATCACCTCATCTGAATACATATGTTTAAAACTGCTTCCATATTTTCCAGCCTTTTGTTATTTGAATTTATCTACTCCTTCAGTATTTCAGTTATTTAATCAGCTCTGAGTAAATTTGACTTATTTTCCTCTAGGTTATTGAAAACCTTGTCTTGCACCAAAGCTGGAGCATGCACTGCTTTTTGTTGAACAGCTGCAGAATTCTTCCAAGTCAACATTTTTTCCTCACCTTTTGTGATTAATTTTCTATCAGGTTCTCTGAATTTCTTTTTTGCTGGCATCCAGACAGGGCACTTACTAGCCAGTTACTAAAATTTACCCCAAAATATGAGTTTACTGGCTCTCTCTTCTGATTTTCTGTTTTCATACTGAGAGAGGTGAAAATAAGCTGTTACTCAATGTGTAGCCATCTTGGAAGTCCTTTGATTTTAATTTTTATGTTGGAGAAAGTAACTTTTTACCTTTCTTACCTTAATACAGATAAAGTACCTTATTTTGTTTTTATAAAGCATTTTTCTTAGGTGCTATTACATGTTAAGAATTTTTAATTTCACAGGTGCAAGCTCTCATATGTAAATCACTTTACTCTGTATTCAATAATAAAAGGGTTATCACTCAGGACTGACCCATACAAAATCTGTATCAGTAAGATCTCTGTCAGTCTTCACAAATGCTGGTGGTTTACCAAATCTACCACAATAATAGAGGACACTAGGTGTTGGTGACAGAGATTACTGCTACAGTACCACTCATCAATAATAAGAATTTTCAGCTGACAAGCAATTGCCCATCTAACTTGACTTCCAGAACTGTGTCTGGCTTCCCTTTACTGGAGATTGACATTGGGTAGAAAAAGAAGAGGAGTCTGTGCAATGTTCATTTTTTTTTTTTTTTTTTTTTTTGTTTGAGCTTGGAGCCTTCCTCAGTCTATAGCCCCTCATGAAGACATGCCCTAGAAGACCACCTCTTCAGATCCACTGTCATTACCCAAGAGTTGAAGCTGGATCCAGGAACCATGAAAAGCTTTATACAATGCTGAGCTTCCCTTTCATGGACCTTATTGCATCCTTCCAGAAACTCCAAATTAGGAGATTTTGTTCAACTTTTCCTTTCATAAAATCCTGGATGACTAACATATTCTCCCTCAGTTACAAAAAAATGGCTTTTGTATGGCTTCCTACCCATCCTCCTGATATTCAGTGTTCTTATGACAAAGAGGAATGGGCAAACCTAAATCTATTCACCATTTTATGGCCAAATCCTTCTTGGTTGCCCCTACTACTGCAGCTGAACAAGGGAGACCTCCATCTTGCTGATAAATTGCACCTTGTTCTGAATTAGTGAAAGTTTTTTTCTAGAGGTTATTTTCTTTTCTCAAGGAAGCTTATAAGCCTACTATCAGGAAAAAACAATCTGGATGAATGGAATAGGTCTTTTTTCTGGCTATTGGAATTCTCATTTGCAGAAACCTGACAGTCATCCTGATTTCCAGAGCTCTTCATTCTTCCCTCTACAGATCCAACAGACTTCCTGCCACACCATCAGGATGTCAGTGGTATAAAGGGGAATTATACAGTACCGTCTTTAGAACTTTCTTGCTGCAGTTCATTGAGCATGTTGAGTCTGTGACCGCATCGTTAGTCACTTGAATTGGCCTGAATCCAGAGTTCTCAGATAAGTACCTTACTAGAGAATTTGTTTTGTACCTGTTTACTGCTATATATTTTTCCAGATTAAATAGTAGATGTCAGATACTAAGGTAAATAACTGACTCATGTGCATTAAGAAATCTGAATATTTGCATAACTTGTGGCTTTTTTTTTTTTTTTACCTGGGTCCAGTGTATGAAGTGCCCAGTTTTCCCTAGTATATTTTATTAAACCAAAGGACCATAAAGCACAATCCAGAATCTGTCCAGGACTTTTCATCACAGAAGAGGATGCTCATCTGGTCCAAGTCTATTTCTTCCTCCAACTCTCTACAAAGAAAAATGAAATCTTTGAAGAAGCTCCCAAAGGTGAAGAATTTTTTTTTTTGGGGGGGGGGTGCGGAGAGAATTATATCAGAGTCCAACAGCCCTTCAGGCACAAGGTCCCCAGCCTGCATATCTGGCACCCATTTCTACTGAGGCTTCTGGCACAACCCCTTAAAAGGCCTACAAGCCTTCAGTCTCTACCATGTCCTTGCAAATGAAACTTCTATGCTTGTCAGTCAGTGGGGCCACATCACAGGCTTTGGGAGCAAACACATACAAATTTATCAGTGCCAGAGAGGGTGGCATCTCCCCACATTATACAAGAGGAGAATAAAGTCTCTAATGTATGCCTATATAATGAGGCAACCAAAGTGGACCACACAACAACTAAAGTCATTGACCAGCTTCTCTCAGCTTGTGCTGAGTTGGCCTCAACCTCCCTTTCTCATCGAGGCTCACTCAGAGTACTGCTTTAAGCTGGTTCAGTACTTTATTGATTTTCAGAAATTCAGACAAACTCTGAAAAATTTACAATATAAAAGTATTCTCTGTTAAAAGAAAAAACAAACTCTATCCAAAAAAGAACTAGGATACCTTGGAATCAGGGGTTGAAGAATTGCCCTAAGTTAATTAAATGTGTTCAACCTTTTAATTGCAATCTAACCCTGAGGATGTTTCATTCTGAGGATACAATTCAGAGAATGGGGGAATCTTCAAATGTGCAGCTAAGGGGTCCTCTCAGGCAGATATCTGATCAGATCAGATACAGAAAATTTCTGAGCCTGCTAGAACTACAGCCTCTAGCAATTCATCCAGTTGTAGAAGTCCTAGATAATGCATGTTACTTTTTTAAAGCTTGACTTTCAGCCTACTGTTTCAAGGAAGCCGGACTACTTCTGTAGGGTCCATGACAATCACAAACTCCTGTACAAGAACCCAGTTGCTGATCGAGCAATGGTGTTCATGTATACCATCAAGGCTGTATCCAGGAATTCTGTTCCTAATGACAGGGAGAGTAGAATGCTTAATCATTTTGGAAAAAAAAATATCTACAGCTTAGCTACCATGGCTATTAGGGCCCTAAAGTGACAGTTTCACATTTAAAGTTCCAGGAATTTTTCATATATCATTTGAGACTGAACAGATGGGCTGAGTGTTGGAAGTGGTGCCATTAGTAGAGGTTTGGAGGAAGAAGAGACAGAGATGTAGAGAAAAAAAGGAACTTGGAGACCTATTTTAGAATTCTGTAGACTGAACAAGTTCCTGATAGTTTCAAAGTTTAAAATGCTGTCATTCCAGAACCTTTTATCCTTGCTCCTACCATAGGCATACATGTGACCTTGGATTTAAAGGGCACCTAAATTCACTTCCCCATAGCAAAGGTAAACAGTAAGTTCAATTGCTTTTGCAGGACAATGGGCAATTCACATATACCCTTATCTTGTATGACTTGGAGGGTATATCCCAGAAGGAGATGCAGGAGGCTGTACAAACTGCAGCCAAGTCTTTCCACTCCCTGGTGCTATCTTTAAATAATGTCTGTCAAGGCAAGTTTATTTCTGGGGATTCTGCTGGATACAGAAGAACAGAAAGACATTCTCCCAGAGGAGAATACCTTGTTCCTGACACAATACTTTTGAAAGATTGTCAATATGAACCAAATCTTTCCCAGGGAGTTCTCGAGAGTTCTAGGGTAATTAGGCTGTTGTATAGTGATGGGTCTCCTAGCAAGACTTCATATCAGAAAACAGCGATACCTCAGAAACAGGTATTGCCAATATGCTCTGTCGAAGTGGCACATTCCACTCTTACATCTCATCAAGGAAGAATAATCTTGCTGGAATAAAACAAGTCCCCCTAAACGTGGAGGATTTCATTAGAATAGTATCAAGGTCTCGTGCCTTTTCATCAGATTCCTGAGAGATGGACTGGAGAGAGCTCCTGAGGAGGATCTGCAAGTGTAAGAGACTTGAAAAAGGGCATTCAGAAAGAAACATATCAACATAAAATAAATAATTGGCAGTGATAATGGTCATAAAAGCCTTCAAACTTATCTGGCAACAGAGAACTTTGTAAATCCGGACAATACCACAATAATGTATATTAACAAGCAAAGGGTGACACATACTTACTGTGGAAACTAGGAATGTAGGTATTGGGGTTAGCCCAGGATTTGAACCTCAGAGCCCTGTACATTCCATCCCAGGACAGTGTTTTGGCAGAGCAACTGAGCAGAACACAAATTGACCCCAGTGAATGGATGTTAAATCAGGGAGTATTCTTGGACACAGCACACATTTGAAGTCTGCCAAAAGTAAATATTGTTGCATCTCCAGAAAACAGGCAACTGAGCAAACACTGCACCACAGTATCAACAGAAGAGGCCTGGGCAGGTCTGTTTCTGTATGCTTTTCCCATTATATCCTTAATGCCCAGGGTACTATAAATAAGGGAGGACATGCCAGGAATAGTACTGACAGCATCATTTTGGCCTAGGCAACACTGGATGGTCATCATTAGATCAATGCTGTAGTAGCTTAGGCTATATGTATCCTGCTTGTGGCATAGCCAGCAAGCTACCAATGCTTAAGGGCATATTCCATGCATCCAGACTGTTGAAAGCTCAGGCAGAGGAGGGAGAAAACCATCACTCTGGAACTCAAGCCCTTCAGAGTCTTCATGCCACTGAAGAGGGGAGGCTAGTGCACTAAAACTGGTTAGTGCTAGGTATCTAAATTCAATGTCCTTATCCTAGCAAAGAAAGTCATGCAAAAATAAGGGGGTGGAGGGAGCAGCTACTGAAGCAGTGATCATTCAAACATCTACTGTTATGTTAAGTTTACTTGCACAACTGTACTATGCTAACCATTAGATCACTGCTGCAGTAGTCTAAGATATATGGGTTGACTTCCAAAACTCAGAAAGTTTGGTAGGAGGAAGGATAAGGGTGCAGGAACCCCCTGAAGAATAGTCATAGCATACCCTGCTCTAGACCTCAAAAAGGAGTTTAATTTGTGGCGGTTTGAGAACGTATGTGCTGAGTACTGAGATACTGCCTCTAAAATATTTCTAGAATACATCCCTTTCCAAAAAGATACTAAAGAAACCAAGACGTTAGTAGAATGTGCCTTGACCCTGCTTGAAAATGACTTATTATGAGGGAGTAACAAAAGAAAATAACGTGATAACCATTTGGAAATTGTCTTCTTTGACACTTTTTCTTGCCTTCATACGAAATTACTAACTGATTTGAGTTTCTGAAGGTTTTAGGTCTATCAAGATAACATGAGATATCTGTGGACATCCAGAGTATGAAAAAATGCTTTCTTTCTTTATTTTTTGTTTCTGGAAAAAAGACAGGGAGATTGAGCCAAGCTGTCCAAGTAAATTCAGATATCACATTATGCAAACATGAAGGACACATTAGCAAAGAAGCCCTATCTTTCTGGAAAATGAGATAAGGCTGACCCATCATAAGAGCTTGCACTCTGACACTCTTCTTGCAAAAGTCAGTGCAATCAGCAACATTGTTTTCCAGGTTAAGAATCTCCTTTTTTAAACAACCTTTCCCAAGTCTAATGAGATCTTATTCTACCACAGTCACAGCTACAACTACAGCCTTCTTAAGGGGGTTACTACTCAGGCCACCTTGAAAGCAGTTACCTGGTCCTCTGTGCATACCTATGCCAAACATTATAACCTGGCCAGTAATTTCAGGGCAATTCTGCACAGTATTTCCTGCTCCTCCAACAAGCTCGCAAATTGCTAATTTTTAAACTCTAGGATTCATCCCAAGAATCATTACTACATCAGTTAATTGTGAAGGCCATAGTACAGTTTTGTTAGGCACTTATTAAAATTGTCGGTGTTGAAGTAGTTGCATTACAAGTACCCTCCCTCTTTTGCACTGTCTCTGAGATACCTCTGTGTTGGATGATTTCTTAGTCTAACCATTTGCTCCTTCTCTCTTTCTCTTCCACATTTTCAGTCATCCTTCTTTTCAGAGTTCAGCAGCAACAGTGGCCACCTGGAAAACTATGTTAGGGTGCCTCTGGTTGTGATCTCTCACCAGGGATAGGTCATCCCTGCGTGGGTCATACTCTGGATGCAGGGAGTAAACCTGCAATTACTAGGGCAAGATACAGTCAAAGATAGCTTTGACTGATACCTCTTTATACTATCAACATTCTGACATCAGTGTTAGAAGGAGTCTGCTGTGCCTGCAGGAGGAAAGATTATGGCAAGTTCTTTACACAGCTAAACTTTATGTATGTTATGCATCTTGCTGTATTTCATCTAAAAAAAAGCTTCTGTCTGCCATCTCACTACATATCTAAAGACTTTAATTCAGACCTTGCCTGTGCATCAATAAAAGTCCATCTCTCTGCCATTTCACTATGTTTGCTTACGGACTATCCATTTTTCTTTTTCCATATATTTAATTTTTTTTCTTACTGCGAGTTCTGCACCTTAAGATTTCAAGCAAGTTGATGGTCCATCAGAAGATATAAATTTTGTCCAGTGAAAGATTTTGAACCATCTATAATGAGTGTGCCTTTAGGTTTCTGACACGGAAAACACTTTCTTGGTGGTCTTTACATTTCCTTGCAGGGTCTTGGAGTTGCAACACCTTGTAGCTAGGCAGGCCTAAAATTATTTTTCAGAATTTGCTTAGGAATTAATTAATCTTTAATGAGCAAGATGGTATCAGTTATTGTTTTAACACCTTTATTCATTTCAGATATGAACACACATATATTAATGGAACACAAACTATATTAAAAATTTTCATGAAATATACATTACATGTATGTTTTCTTTCTTTATACCAACTATCATTCATGCCAACATTACAGTTCCTAACTTCTCTTAAACCTCATACATCCTTCTGAACATTATTCTGCTTGTTCCCATAAATTCCATTTATTTCTATGTAATTTGCTCCTTCCCTTTTCCAAAGAGCACACTTCCAGATCATTTATCTCTTTAAAAATATTCAGTATTCAATTACAGTTGGTTTAGATTTTGAGTTCTATGTTTAGTAATTGCTTTTTGGCAGCCAGTAGCATTGAACTTAAGTCTAGGCAATTCAGTTTCTATGTCCCAGCTCAAAAGAATAATGTTCCTAGTTACAGCCATTTGCCTCCCCACTCAATATTTCTGTAAGTAAGTACTCTGTAAGAATTTTTTTAAATCTGCCAATTCATTACAATTCCAAAAAAAGGAAATTTCCTAGTTACCTTTCTTTCCCATTACACCTCCAACATTTGTTACCTGATTGAGGAAAAATTCTTTGAACTCTGCTTGGGGTATACAAATACCTGTGCAAACACTTCCAAACAAAAATCCTAAACCTTCTGGATTTTGTTACATACTTGGGAGCCATACACATCATTCCATTGTTCTTTTGTAAACTGATTTTCCAATCTCTCTTCCCAATCTTTTCTAACATCCTCCGATTGATAAAGTTATCATGCAATATTTTATATGCTAAACTAATTATCCATTTTGTAACAGCAGCTTCTATTCTAGACTCTGCTGAAAACTTTAAAAGAGATGGCCTTTCATTTAGGACTCCATATCCCTTTCTATTTTCCTATACTTGGATATCAACCCTTGATAGGGAAGGTAATCTCTAACCAGCAGTAAAGACTTATTCTTGGCCTTATCCCACTCTATTACCTTTCCCTCTCTAGTTATTTGTTCCAAATACCTTGGTTCCTTTGCCAGTTTTCACCAGTAAATTCCAGTACCCCTTTACCTATTTTCTGTACTCCTACTTGAAGTCATCCTATTTGCAAAATCTCCCTTCTCCATTCCCATATTGACTTAGTTCTTAGAATACTTTTTGCAACTTTATATATATAATATTTTGTATGATTGGTGTTATTCTCCTTAAGGATCTGTATCCAAACTTTTTCTACCTCCTTATTTCCTGAACCCCTCTGCTTCATCATTGTCTCTTTCCACTATGATTTATAACCCTCTGTTTATGTTATATATATCAGCTTTAACTGCAAAGATCTAAAATATCCATACAAATCAGGTAATCCTAAACCACCCTGTTCATGAGAAGGACCAACTTTCCCCACTTAACTCTTGCCCTCTTCCCCTCCCAAACAAACTCCTTCCTTTATTAACTAATTTCTGAATTTGTACTCTGGCTAATAAAAATATGTTTGAGCTGTACATGAAAACATTTTCACTGCTTACATCTTACTATCCATATTCATAATTGACAGCTTCCAGTTTCTCAGTTTTTATAGTATATTTAGTTTAGTCTCTTCCCACATAGCCTTAGCTGACGTGACAAAATCTTTTTTAAACTATGAACCTAAATAATTCATCCTATTGTGTCCCCATAAATATGGGAATTGCTGAACCAATTCATGTGTTAGTACATAATTTACAGCTATAGCTTTTGCTTCATCTTCATTAATTTTATATCCAAAAAAGACATGAAACTGTCTCAAAATGTTCCACAAGACTGAAAGCTCTCAGCCCTCAACCATCCATAACCTATCTATTCTAAGTCTCTTTCTACTCAAATTTACATTGTTACCCCTGCAAACATTTTCTCTAGTCAAAACAACTACTTTATCTCTGTTTCCTCTATCCACCCTCACCCTTTCATCTATCCACACCTTTCTTTCCATTCTTCTGCCTATAACACCAGAACACCTTCAGTATATATATATATATATTTTATTTGCAGTTGGTTTACCAGGATAATCCACTGGGCCAAGATGAACCCATTTTCAATGGAGTCCTGGGGAGAAAAGCTCCAGACAATTGATGTTACAGTAGGTTATTAGAGATGATTATACATTGTAACAATTCAAGCAGGAACTACATATTATAAACAAACATTACAATTAAGTTGACAATTGATGAAACTTGTATCATATACACATTATAAGGGGTGTTACAAAGTTAAAATGAGAAGTCAGTACAAGTTAAGAGTCAGTATTCTTGTAGATACCCTGAGAGTCAGTATTCTTGCAGATACCCTAAAATTAATGAGAGTGCAAGAGTTAGGAGAAATGATAAAGTGAAATTGCAGGAGAAGGAAAGGAACTTGAAAATTCTAGTGTTAGTTATATGGGGTGGAAGCAAGAGCATTCCCACTGTGATACTAGGTATGAATGAAGAGATTTTTTGAAATTTAAATGGTTAGAGGTGGTATGAATGGATGGAGGTAGGGAGTTCCAGAGGTGTGCAAGGCCATACGATAGAAGATTTTTGCCTGGGGGACGAGTAGGTTTATACACTTCTAGTAGATTTTGGTTGTTGGACCTTAATACTCTATCAGGTAGGTGCAGTTTAAAGACAGAGGACAGGGAGGGACAGAGGGAGGGGTTGAAAATGAGCTTATGTGCGAGGGATAGTTGAGTATAGGTGAGATGTTTGGGTAGTTCTAGTCATTTTAATTGTTGGAAAGAGGAACAATGGTGGGTAGAGGACTTTTGGCTGGTAGCAAACTTGGCAATTTTGTTGTAACAAGAGGAGAGCTGTGTTTTCAAAGATGTTTGCAGATTAGTTAGAAGGGAGCTCCATAGAGAAGGGAAGGAATAAGAAAGGAAGTGGAGAGAGTGATTTTAGTGGCAGTTGTAAGGTAGTACTTTTGCCGATAGAGCATACCTAGTTTTTGATGGGTTTTATTGATATTTAATTGTAGATGGGAGTTGAATTTTAGTTGGTTATCAATTTGGACTCCAAGTAATTTGGTCTCTGACATCAGCTCCAGTGGAATGCTATTTTAACTAGTAATAGAGAATGTGTTTATATTGATAGAGTTGACTTTAGAGGGGGTGAATACCATTAATTTGGTTTTAGAGGCGTTCAGTGCCAGGTGATTACTATTCATCCATTGCTCAGTGGTTGAAAAGGCATCCTGGGTTAGTTTTAGGAGGGTAGGGATAGATGTGGCAGAGCAGATAATGGTTGAATCATCTGCATATTGGATGATGTTGGAGAGAGGGATAGCGTTACAGAAATCATTTATAAATATGTTGAAGAGGAGGGGTCCTAATATGGAGCCTTGGGGAACTCCGGTTGGGGTATTAAGAAATGAGGAGGTTGCCTTTTTCCATTTTACTGCTTGATATCTATTGGTTAAGTAGCTGGAGAACCAGTTCAGTGATGAGAGAGATAGGTTAAGTTTTGCAAGTTTGGTTAAAAGCAGCCTATGTGAGATGGTATCAAAGGCTTTAGAGAGGTCAAGTAGAAGGGTAGAGACAATAAGGCCCGAGTCCCGGGCTTTATTTACAGTTTCAAGGAAGGAGAGGAGTGATGTCATAGTGCTATGATTAGGTCTGAATCCATGTTGTGTGGGAGTTAGCAGGTGGTTATCTAAAAGATATGGAAGTAGTTGTAGTTGAATACATTTTTCGAGGAGTTTAGCGATGGGGGAGAGGATATCGATGGGGCGAAAGTTATTAACATTGTTATTGTTGCCACCCTTATGTAAAGGTATGATGAAGGCTTTTTTCCAGATTTGGGGAACTATGCATTCTTGGATAGAGCTGTTGATTAGTATGCTAATGGGGTAGGCAGTTGCTTCAGCAGATATGTTAAGAAAATAGGAAGGGATGTTATCAGGAGCGTTAGTGCTAGGTTTTAGTTTCTGAAGGAGTTTTTGTATAGCAGAAGTGGGTATACGTTTTAGTGTGAATGGTGGGGAGTGTGGAGAGGGGGTATTAGGGGGTGAAGAAGATGAGGAGGAAGTGAGAGTAAGAGAAGAAGTAGAGGGTACAGAGTTAGTAGATGTGAGTGGGGGAGTGGTAGTAGTGCAGGGTGGGGTGTTGTTGGGGAGGATGGGGGTGAGTTGGAGAAAGTGTTGTTAGAGAAAGAAGAGGTTAATTTTAAAATAGAATCAATGAAAAAAGAGTTGAATTGAGTAGCTAAGTCTGCATCTGGGGCATTATAGTCTGGGGTGGGGGTGACAGGTTTACTAGGATTAAGTAGAGTGGAGACACCTTTCCAGAATTTCTGAGGATTTGTTTTGTTATTGTTTTGGAGTATGGAGAAGTAATTTTGTCGATCATAGATGATGAGCTTTTTTACCCTGTTTCTAAGTGTTTTGTATTCATTATGGATGAGGGGGGACTTATTTTTCTGGTAGTGTGCCCAGATTTTATCTATTTGCCGCATTGTTGCTAGTGTGTTTTTGGTAAGCCAAGGGGCAGTTTTAATTTTTATTCTCTTTGTTCTTAGTGGAGCAAGGAAGTCTAGTATTTTTAAGAAAGTTGTATTAAAGTGGGCAACTGCATTATCTAAAGGTAATGTTTTTAGACAGTTCCAGTTTATTGCTTTTAGGGAGTTAACAAAGGTTGATTGGTTGAAGTTTTTTTGGTTACGTAAGGTAATATAGTTGTGGGTGTGATCTAGTAGTAAGGGGAGTCGGTGGGTGAAGATGGGTAGGTGGTCACTAAGGGGATCGGGGAGAGTACCATTGTCTGAGAAATAATGGGGATGAGAGACTAAGATCCAGTCCAGGATACTGCCGCTGGAGAGTTTTTTTGAGGGGTGTGTTATAGAGGTGATTAGTTGCGAAAAATTAGATAGGTTGATGTTGAGTGGGTGTGTGGGACACTGAATTGAGGCTCAATTAATATTCACATCACCTAAGATTATTGTTTCATTGCTAATGTTGTTGGTGAGCCAGGAGAGGATGTCTTTGAGTGTGGAAATATTATCCCCTGGGGGAAACTATACATATGTGTTTGTGTTTGTTAATTTGAAGTAGTGTTATGAGTAGTTCAGCATTATTAAATTGAGGAGTAGGTTTGTTATAGGGTGTAACGACAAGGAGGATGAGTAGAGGAGAGCTACTCTGCCACCTTTTTTGTGGGACCTGTCTTTTCTAATGATAGAATAGTTTGGTGGAATTATTTCAGAGTCTTTTATATGGGGCTTTAACCATGTTTCTGAGATGGATAGGATGTCAGGTTTATTGTGTGTCAACCAGGCATGGAGGTTTGGGATTTTGTTAACTACACTTTGGGAGTTTAAGGAGGTGAGAAGTAAGGATTTGTCTGTACTGGCTGAGGAGGTAGGACCTGGGTTAGGATGGATATCACCAGATAGGAGGTTGGTAATAAAATATAGGAATAGGTTGGAGAAGTAATTGGATAGTTTAGAGAATAGATTTGGTTCTATTATGATTTTGTAGGATTTGGAAACAACTATGTGGGTAGAGCATTTTTGAGAGGTGATAAGTTTGTTAGGAAAGAGCAGATTTTTTGTATAGGGTATAGGTGTGGAGAAATTGGGATGTTTGAGTGTGAGAGAGAGGAGGTAAGATGGTTAGTTACATGGAAGTGTTGGGAGTGGTAGGAATAACTGGGCTGGGTGAGGGAGTAAAGATAGGTTAAGGTAAGGAGTAGAGTTAGTAAGAATGATGGTTTTGAAAGCATGATGAAGAGGGGCTATTAAAGCTATTTAGTTGTAAAATTAAATGTGGCAGTAAGAGAAGTGTATGTAAATGAGTTATTTAGTGACTAAATAGAGGTAAATGAGTGGTGAGTTGTGAAGGATTGGAGGGTATGTGGTTTGTGGGTGGGAGCTGAGATGGTGAATGAGTTGTGGTTGGCTAGGTGATTGGTCAATGAGAGGTAGATGAAGTTAATTAGGTGGGAAAGGAATGGGAGTTTCAGAGTTGTGGTTATTGATTGGTCAGTAATCAAGGTGGGTGTGGTTATGGGGCGATAAAGGTAGAGCTGCTGGGGCAGGTGGGAATTGGGGGCAGGGTAGGGGAGCGGAGTGAGTGAGTATACTGGAAAGATACCTTTTTATTCAGTGTACTACCCTTAGAGTACTGTAATTTAATCACTTTACTAGTTTGTGACGCTTACCCACTAGAAATCTGTACATGTCGGCTATTTGCACATTTTGACTTTGTACATCACTGTCTGTTTTGTAATATTGCTTGTATATTCTAATTGTTTTATTTTTTGCTTTTATATATTACTGTCTGTTTTGTAATATTGATTGTTTTTTTTATTTATTTTATGTATTGTTATACTGTGGAGCTTTTCTCCCTGGGCCTCTACAGAAAATGGGTTATTTTGGTTCAGTGGACTTTCCCAGTAAACAAATACCAATAAATAAATAATATAATTTTTCTGAATTTATCAAGTACAAAATAATATCATCTGCAAATAAAGCCAACCTTTCTTGATTAGCATACTAATTATATCTTTAAATTTCTGGATATCCTATTTTCTTTGCCAATGTCTCTAACTATACAGCAAATAACAAAGGGGTACAATAACACTCTTGTCTGGTTTCTCTGTTCAAACACAACTTATCAGAGAAGAACCCTAAGATCTTCCTTCTTGGCTCTGATCCTTCTAATTAACCCTGTTATTGTATAAAGAAATGCAAATGCTTTCATTAACTTACTCATAAAATCCCACCTTATTCTGTTGAATGCTTTCTCTGCATCAAGACCCACAATCAGCAGTAGTATTTTCTCACATTCCGCTGGTTCTACCGATGTTGCCAAATCTTTACATTTTCTCCACAAAACCACATTTATCCATATCTATCAATTTTGGCAACACATTTGACATTCCCTTAGCTAGTGTAGACATAATTACTTTATAATCATAGTTTAAAATTGAAATGAATATATATGTAGCTGAGTCTCTCAGGTCTTTACCCCCTTTGGGTAATACAGCCACCACAGCTTTCTTACAATATGCTGGTGCTTCCTCGCATTATAAAACACTATTAAATAAAACCTTTCAGATCTTTATCACTCTGTTCACTCCTAACTTACAAACTTCCACAGGTTGCCATCTGTTTTGGAGACTTCCCTGCGGATTGGTTATACATCACTATTTTTATCTTATGTCATGATATCTTGACTATTAGTTGTTAAGTCTCATCTTCCTCTAACCTTGGTATAATTAAGTCTTCCATAAATATTTAAATTTGAAGTCTTTCTTGTGGTACATGTTCCTTTGCTTTATACAAATGTTTATAATATTTCTGAAATATATTAAATACTGCTATCAGATCTCTAATTATTTTTCTTGCCATAAGCCCCCTAAGTTTGACAACAACCCTTTATAATTTCAGTTGCCTAAGTCATTGGGCTAAACCTGTTTGTGTTCTGGAGTTGTTTTCAAAAATACTTGCTTAACAGCAGTCTTCCTAAACTCATGCATATTATCCAAATACTCCCTTATTTCTCTTTAGCACTGTGCAGTTGCTCCTCTTCTTATTCTGTGAGATTCATCTTACTGTGCAGTACTTTAACTTTTGTCAGACCTACTATATCATTGTCTCTTTTATTTCTACCCTATTTTTTCAACTCCATTTTCATTGTATCCCACTCATTAGCTATCCCTTCCAAAGACATGTTGGTCTTCTCTATTAACTCTTCAATAATTTCCACTACCCATTCTTTGAAATCCTATCTTTTTAACATGTAGATGGGAAAGCACCATTCTCTCATTTTCACTTCATTACTCTGCATTTTATCAGTGTGTGATCAGAAATAGTTATTGGATGTGTGCCAAAGTGTTCAATTAAATAAACATTTCCCTTCAAAATATAAATGCTATCCGGTCTAGTCCAGTTATTGTACACTGGTGAATAATATATACATTCAGAATTAGTTCCTAAGTTATTGTACACTGGTGAATAATATATACATTCAGAATGAGTTCATAATACTAAATACATGTCTTCCATGGCAAATATGTTCATATATTTCTTCAGAAAAGTACCCTCTTTTGTAATATTTATCTTTTAGGTTCCTCTTGATACATCCTCATTATTTGAAAATCAAGTTTTGATCCTCACTTATAAGATAATATACCCTGTTGAAAGCTGATTGATTATTTCTGCCAAAATGTTCTTATACTCCATAATAGCAGTTTTTTTGTGGAGTGCAATTACATGCCAGCATAATCCACCTTACCTGCCATTAGCCTCTTACTTCCACAAATCTACCATTATTGTCTTTTCCCTCTTCTATCACTATTCCAGCCCCACTAGCAATCATTATTACTCCCATTTTCCTTTGTCCATGATATTCTACTGAATGTCCATCCTGAAATCCTTTCTTTGTGAAACTCACATACCTGTTTCTTTCAAAATGCATCTTATGTGGCATTGCTATTTGAACTCTGCACTTCTTAATATAATTCAATACTTTTTCAGTTTTGTATGTACCTGTAAGATCATTTACATTCCAAGATAGTATGGCTACAGTATTCATTATATTAAAAGATACTGTTTTTACCTATTACACATAAAAGATTTTTTGAATATGTATGTCCAGCTTTTGTCTTACATGCAAACACTGTTTGGCAGGCTGCTCTTTTATACAGTTGTTTCTTCTCATCTCCATTTGAACCTATGTTATACTTTTCAAGACTTTTTGCTTTAATGAAAACCTACAAAAAGCACAACACATTGTAAGAACAACCCTATCCACTATTAACTTAGCACAAACACACAAAATTATGTACATTTTCAACACATGAAGTTTAACTTTCCAGACAGGAGCAATTGCATCAAATCAACAACTGCTCCACAGACATTACCTAATCTAAAATTAAAGTTACTCAAGGTAATGTGCATGTTACAGCCTGTGTTCCCACCTACACTGATTGTAGTTTGTTCTTTATTTAGCTCTATTCTCCTCCCAGATATTAAAAAACACACAGTTTGCATGCTTTCGTAAATATTAACTTCTGGTCCTAAGAAAAAGTGCACTATTTACTTTTAAATAAAAAAAAATGTGTGCTGTTATATTAAATACATTAATCAGGCTGCTGAAGGAGGATACTATATCTTATTCACTTCCCAAAATTTCAGACTGTACTTTTTTTTTTTTTTTTTTTTTTTTTTTTTTTTTTACTGAACTGTTTGCCATTGTACCTTAAATGTTGCATTTCCCTCAGCAAAGAAGAATAATTGCTTGCACCTGCAGACAGCTCAACTGCATGCAAAAGTAGTTAGCAATAAGAAAAATGCAACTAACAACTTTGCAGATGCATGAATTGATATTTGAAATTTCACTCAGTACATAATGCACAACATTCACCTAGCCAACTGCCCTCAGCATCAGACTTCATGTCTCCCACACTAAGCAATGTGACACTGGAATGTATACACACATTTTTTCTGTGTAATTAGTCTGAACTGTTTTATTATCATTTATATCTCTGTATTTTTTGTTTGTGAAATGTTCTGTATTTCATGTGGGCTGAGCCTGAAATTCATCGATATAGATCAGTGAACTACCCTGGTAAACAAAAATAAATAAATAAATAAATAAATAAAAAGAACATTTGCTAATGGAAAGAAAAGGACAAGCTGATATATTTGCATAAGCAAGAAATTTAGCATTTTTATCCCTTTCATCACTTTATCTTATTTTTCAAACCTATTTGCTTACATAAACCTTGTTTATAGGTTAAGTCAAGGATAATAATCTAGACAGCCACCTTGTAAAGACAACAGAAATGATTAACTTAATTGTACATGTGATATAATCTTTATACTCTTAAACCACACCTTTAGTACAGAAGTCCAAGGTCACAGCATTATATTAGCTTAAACTTGCTTATGTCCTGCCTTATCTTGTTATAAGTAAAGTCTGTATTTCTTACAACTTAGAAAAAACAATATTGTTTGCTTTAACATATAAACAGTAACTGAAAAGATCCCACACATGTAAGATACCCTTGACTGCACCCTGTGCAAAGCTGCTTTGCAATATAACATGCAGTTAGTTTACATATCTTAAAATGTTCTATACAAGTACAAATAAGCAAAATGATTTTGCTTACAGTTACTTCTTTATTTCACTTTAGTATCCTTCTAAGCATTAATGACATACATTAGAGCATATGTTTTACAGTCCACCCACAAGTGTAACAAAGTCAACAAAGCTCCAATGTTTCTCAGCCACTTTTTCTTGCAATGCCATATTTCACAAACATGATTGATTCTTACAGTGGTGCAGTAGATAGTGCTATCAACTCAAAGCAAGAGGTTCTGTGGTTCAGTTCTTGGCTGAGGTGCCTTCTATGCAGAATCTGTATGTCCTCCTTGTGCTGGCTTGGGTTTTGTCTGAGTGTTCTGGTTTCCTCCCCCATTCCAAAGACATTCAGTCAGTGGATTGGATACTACAAACTGGCCATAGATGTGTGTGTGTGTGTGTGTGTGTGTGTGTGTGTGTGTGTGTGTGTGTGTGTGTGTGTGTGTGTGTGTGTGTGTGTGTGTGTGTGTGTGTGCAAGAGTGTGTGTTATGGAAGAACAGCCATGGCAGAGCTAGCCACCTGGTGGGGTGAACCTTGGCTCTAGACAATTGTCACTGTTTAAGTGACACCTTGATCCCATGTAGAAAAAAATGAGAAAATGGGTTGTGGATGGATGGGTGATTGGGAGATTATAAAGAATCATGTATTTACTAATTTCAGTGTTGATGGTCTTCTACCTGATCATATTCATCTCCCAACACCAGATTGTAATTATGCGATTCCTCCATCACCTGGTGGTAATTCTCACTGCTGAGAACACTGGAGCATACACTCACAGGAGGGCATTGAGAGTCCCTGCATTGGTGCAGGTGGCCTCTCTTCCCACCTAGGAAGAGGGAATTAGGGACTTAAGCAAATGTTTTCATTGCCAGGATGCCAGCAACAGCATGAACTGTCCACTGCCTGCCTGAATGATGTCCCCTTCAGGTGGCTCTTGTTCTAGTGGATCTGAGGATTCTCCACTTCTATGGAATGAATGGGCTGGAGTTAGATGGGGCAGGCTTGATGGCTTGCAGGGAGAGGAGGAAAAGACACCTAAGACAAAAGTCCTTTCTCCAGCTCTATTGCAAAAAGTACATTGTTTCAGGTAACAAACAAGGTCATTCTTATTCCCTACAGCATTCTTACTCAGATTTATTAGTGTCCAGAGTCATTCCTGCAAATAGAATATAGTCATATTCTTCAAAAGCCAATTAGAACATATTTCCTGAAATGCAGTCTTGTTTTCCCTTATAGTCAATCAAGCTTGCTTTAAAAAAATTAAAGTACAGTCCTCTGGAAGAAAAAAATAGGACCTTGGCTAGAAGGACTAGTCCTTTTAGCCAGTGGTATCTAATGTGTTCACTGGTTGTGATTTAGAATCTATTCCCTGAAAGATTGTTACTAAATGTAGCCCTTGTTTTCAGACCAGGGAAGATTCCACTGGCTGAAAGAGCTTTGTAGTGTGCTTAGTAAAAGTGCAATAGACTCTATTTAATCAAGTATAGCCCTTTTACTCTCTGGACTTCCTTCTTCTTAATGGTTAGGTCCTTTCAGCAAAGGGAAAGTACTACATTTATAAAATTCAAATAACAATCTATAACTGAAAAGCCTGTCCTTTTCTCCACTACATTCTAGTCTGCTTAAGGAAAAAAATGTTTAAGATTCCAGGTACGGAAAGGACATTTTTACTTCCTACAGCTGCTTGCAGTATAGATTTAAATAACCAGGACCCGTCCCACAAATAGAATATACTCTTTGTTTCCAATTATTTTCCAACCCTCTTCCTCCACTATGATCAATGCAATTGAATTTTTAAAAAGAATACTAAATTCCCCAGGTTCTTTTAGCTAACAAAAACTACTGTATTCACTGCATGCATGTTAGAATCTGTTGCCTGAAAGATGGTCCCTTCACCATAGTAATTTATAAAAAAATGTGGTGGTTTGCAGTCAGTAAATACTAGTAATAATCATTCAGCACTTATCATTACTGTTCAGACTTTTATTTACATGGTAATTCACACCCTCCTTTTCTAAAAATGTTCTAAGCTAATGGTATCAGCAAATGTTATTGTAGTTAGCCATACTCACTTACCGAAATGTATACATTTTTCTTGAGCATCTCATAGGAACTTTACAACTCATTGAGCATAACATGTTTAGAACTGTCTAAGCTGGTGTCTTCTACTGTGTAGAGTTATGTAATATGTGCTTATATGTTAGGAATACATCAGTAAAAGTCACATTTTAATGTCTATAAGCTGTAACACCTAAAGATAATACACCCTTTTCCAATATATACAAGATCGGTCTTTCAAAGTTTTAAAATGATAGATGAATGGTATAGCAACAATATCAAGTCTTCCTATAAAGCATATATTTATACCTACACCCCTTGTTGCAGTAAGATATTTCATTTCCCATACAATACTTCTTACAGTAGGCAAACGTGTAGTGCTACTTAAGGAAGCTCTTTATTTCCCTACATCTAATCCTGACCCTGCCCAACAGCCACTTATCACCACATCACTTTCACCTTCAAACCTGTACCCACATTCTACATAAAATTACTCTTAAGCAAACTCAAACCATACTCTACTTCAGCTGATGACCTTCCAAGTGAGTACCTTAAAATAGCAGCTGATCTCATTGTCTCCTCTGTCTTAATCCTTATAACTAGCTCAGTCCAGGAATCCCATGTCCCCCCCCCCCTCTCTCTCTATCTGGAAAAAAAGTCACACAGTATCCCTCTGCACAAAGGAGGAAATACAACAGACATTAAGAACTTTAGACCTATAGCAATCTTATCCCCTCCTTCCAAAATACTTGAAAAATGTATTCAAAAACAATTGCTAAACTATCTCCTGCAGGAAGAACTCTTATCTCCCACACAAAATGGCTTCTGTCCTTCCCATAGTACTAACCCTGCACTTCTAACCTATATAGATACTGTCAATTAAGCTAGAGATAATGACAAACTAATCTCTGCCTTATTTCTAGACTTGTGTAAACCTTTGACAGTTTGTCACAGCAAACTTCTACTTCAAATGTCTTAATTAGGTCTCCTCTCAGCCCACCGTTGTGTGGTTCAAAAGCTACCTATCCAATAGGTATCAGTCAAACAAAAATGGCACTCTGACCTCTCTCCATACCTCTCAGTCACCACTGTTGTATCACAAGACTCTGTCCTTGGTCCCCTCCTCTTTCACATTCTCACCAACACCCTCCAGATATCCACACAACAGGCCTCCCTAATACAGTACGCAGATGACTCTATACTCATTTGCATATCTGTCAACATGGTACACCTTCAAAATATTACTCAGGAAGCCTTAACAGCAACTGAAGCATGGCTTTGTAACTCACAACTCATGCTCAATCGTAAAAAAAAAAAAAAAAAAACAACACTACTACTTTTTCCCAAAAAGTCTCTCCCCTATGTAAAAACAAAAGTTAAAATCCTGTGACCAAAAAGTGTGTGTCAAAATGTGGAAAAAACACTGGAACCAAAAATACAAAATCCTGAGGAAGTCCAGTATGAGAAGAAAATGCTCAGCTTGGTATTTTTTATCTTGGTGTGATCAATAAACTTGGATTTGTTCCCCTACTTGCTTTCTGGGCTGACGTGGATTTTGTACTTTTGGTCCTAAAATTTAAAATCCTCTTTCTTGATAGTACAACCACTGAAGTCACTTATCATGACAAATTATTATGGATGATAATCTTAAATTCAACCTGTGTATACAAAACTGCAATAAGAAAAATTCACCAAAAACGTCGGATGCTTTTTAGAGCCAAAAACTTTTTCACCAACACAACTAAAACTATAATTACTCCTACTTATCTCCTCAACTGAACTAAAGCTACACTTGCCCCTACTTAAGTTCTCACCACACTTCCTTATGGTACTCCCATCCTTATTAACCTTCAGGCATCACAAAATCACAACGTGAACAATGCTATAACAAAATTGCTAAATTTACAGCAAATACCACTTTCAGAACCTACCACTGTATAGCACTAAAAAGCCTAAACTGGTTGGAACTACCCCATCAACCAACACATACACAGCTTCTTGCCACCTATAAAGTTATCTAGAATTCATCTGGTTGTCCAGCACTAAATAACATTCTACACAACTTTGTTGTTGGATGGTTTTAAGATCCAGTGACCAAAAACTCCTGCCTGTCCACAAATAGGGTAGCCACCTTCGCAAACTTTAATTTCCTGACAAATAACCACATCCCTGCATAATTAAAACACATCCCTGGCTACATCCCTTTTAGCAAGCCACACCCAGAGCACCAGTTTTCAAATGCCATATACAGTGACTGCATGGACAGCATTAGATGATATGGATCCAAGGCAAAGTGTTCCATGGCAATTACCACCCCCTGCTGTCTACTGTCAGCCTGGCATACAACCCATTTGCTTCATGTTTTCTCTCCCAATGCTTCCCTCCTTATACTATCCAGACTAGTCTTGTTTTGTTTTATTGGACTTTGTCTTGTCAGCTTTTTCTTACATCCTTGCAATGCATCCTAAATTACCAAGACTCTACTGTAATAACTACCTAAAAAATAATTTAATTATGCTGAGGATCAAGGGACCACTAAGCCCTGGAAGCTATGGGGTTCTAAATGTTCTGAGCTGCATTTTATAGCCCCCACCACCACAATCTATGGTCCAATGATGGCCTGAACCCAGAAAAAAATTATTAAGGAAAGAAACTGATTTTTTTTCTTATAAGGAAGAAATAGATTATGTCCAAGGCTTAAGGTTCAAGGTTGATGACCTAGTAGTTACCACAAAACTAAGAAGTTGTTATCAATAATCTTGAGAATAAAATGCTTGTGAAGTCACATAAATCATATCTGGAATGACTTGCCTTCTTCCCGCTCCTCCATAACATGTTAAATTGAGATGGAGGTGAAAGGACAAATGAACATAGTCATACATTTAAGTAGCTGCTGTCATAAATTCATACAATATGCCTCCTTAGTCCTAACCCCAAAAGACAGACACCTTCTGTGTACCTTTCTGAAGTCAAACTAGGAAGAAAGTGAAAGAACAAACAGAGCACATCATATTTCAACCTATTAGTGTCATATATCTACCTTTATATACATCTGATTTCAATTGTGGAGAAAGTAAAAAATAACACACTAATTCATTCCAACTTGTTATTCCTACACAGCAGACTGGCCCTAGATAGGGTATAATGACCTTCTGTGCACACCTCTGAAGTTTTTAAGGAAAATTAAGGAAATAATGACTACAGTATCCTCAAACATAACACAACCTACAGCCATTTCTGTGCCCAGTTCTGAGTAAGGTCAGATTTAGACTAGTTTGGGCCACACAGCTGAAGACCCTACCAAGACACTTATGTAGCTAGGAATGATAACCCCCAGAATATGTAAGTATCTAGATGCTCTAGGATGCATTTTATATCTTATTTTTTTACTACACAAGAGAGGTATGTAGGCACCCACCAGTATTATGTTTACACACATACACACATGCACACGCACGCACACACACACACACAAACACACACTCTCTAGCACTGCCCATGAAGAGCCAACTCTCTCACACACACACACACACACACACACAGCATACCTTCTATGCAAACTGAAAGGTCATCAGTTCATCTATGACGTGTCTTTGAGATGTTGGATAAAACAAAAGCACCTGAATAAGACCCACACAAAGACGGGTAAGACATGCAAACTCCATGCAGATGGAGTCATAACCATGAACTCAGGGAGATAAGCATTGTGAGATGGCAACACTATTCACTTTGCCAGTGTACCAGTGATGTGTTCCTTTCATACACATCTTGCCCAAACTACCAAAAACAGCCACTTATTGTTTTATTTTACATTTGTTTACCGGGCGGGAAAGTCCAACTGGAATGAGGCCCATTTACAGCGGAGGCCCGGGAAGAAAAGCTCCATAACAACACAATTTCAACAAACAAAAAACAATCCTATACAGTGGTGTATATATACAGTGAAAGAGATATATCATACATTTGTTTGTTCTAAGCAAGCTTGGCTTATACATAGTAGACCCTGGATGTGAGTATTGGTAGAACAAAGTACACATTGAATGATGCAATCAAAAACTGATGCCATTAAGGAGACATCTCACAGGATAAAAATTATTTTCAATGTAATAGGCCCTGAAAGGGAATATTAGAGTACCGTATATTAATGATGGTAAGCAGTGAAGAGAGGAGGGTAGCAAGATTTGGAAGAGAGCAGGAAAGCCTTTATGTGATACAAGGACAGAGCCATGACTGCAAGAGGTGTGACTTCAGTGACTTCTTGAAAAGTGAGATGGATGGTGCTGAGGAGATATTTTGGGGGAGGTTACACACACACACACACACACACACACACACACACACACACACACACACACACACACAGACACACACACACACACACACACACACACACACACACACACACAGTGTGTATGTATATATACATACACACGCAAGGATAAGCCACGGCAATGATTTTTACACTACGTGTGAATCTAAAAAACCCTTTTCACATAGGAATGGGGTATCACATCGGGTCTATATTATATTTTTGAAAGTTTCAAACATCGAACACCATATGGTCGACATCATATGAGCGATGTTTGAAAATATAATAAAAAAATAAATAACTATACTTACCTAAACGCTGTAGGCAGGGGGGCAAGTCCACCCCCGCTACTTAAATATTCCTACTCCGAGATCGCACTGCATTGAAGTAAAGGGAAAATATTCCCTACAGCAATTTCCGTGTTACACGTGCAATGTTTCGACCAATGCTCATAACTTTGGCCAATTTAAAGTGTCCAGTCTACCTATTGCATGTCTTTGGAATGTGGAAGGAAATACCACCAACAGAAAACCCACACGAACACTTAGAGGACTGTGAAGACTTTGCACAGAAGGCACCCCAGATGATAACTGAACTTGAATCATCATCTTCTTTCGGCTGTTCCCATTAGGGGTCACACCAAACACCTGCATGTCCTCTCTCACCACATCCATAAACCTTATCTTAGGCCTTCCTCTTTTCCTGTTACCTGGTAGCTTCATCCTTAGCATCTTTTTCCCAATATACTCTGCATCCCTTCTCAGCACATGTCCAAACCAACGTAATCTTGCTTCTATGGCTTTGTCTCCAAACCTTCCAACCTGGGCTGACTCTCTAATATACTTATTCCTAATCCTGTCCACCCTCATCACACCCAGTGCAAATTTTAATATCTTTAACTCTGCAACATCCAGCTCAAACTCCTGTCTTTTGTCAATGCCACTGTCTCCAACCCATATAACATAGCTGGCCTCACTACTGTCTTGTAGACCTTCCCTTTCACTCTTACATGTACTCGTCTGTCACAAATCACTCCTGACACTCTTCTCCACCCACTCCATCCTACCTGTACTCTCTTCTTCACCTCTCTTCCACACTCACCGTTACTCTGAACTATTGACCCCAAGTATTTAAACTCATCCACCTTCGCCACTTCTACTCCTTGCATCCTCACCATTCCTCTATCCTCCCTCTCATTCACACACAAATATTGTCTTAATCCTGCTGACCTTCATTCCTCTTCTCTCTAGAGCATATCTCTATATCTCCAGGGTCTCCTCCACCTGTTCCCTACTCTCACTACAGATAACAATGTCATCTGCAAAGATCATAGTCCATGGGGACTCCTGTCTGATCTCGTCTGTCAACCTGTCCATCACCATTGCAAATAAGAAAGGGCTCACAGCTGATCCTTGATGTAACCCCACCTTCACCTTAAACGCATCCATCACTCCCACCTCAGACCTCACCGCTGTCACACTACCCTCGTACATATCCTGTACCACTCTTACATACTTCTCTGACACTCCTGGCTTCCTCATACAATACCACAACTCCTCTCTAGGCACCCTGTCATATGCTTTCTCCAAGTCTACAAAAACACAATGCAACTCCTTCTGACATTCTCTGTACTTCTCCATCAACACTCAGAGCAAATATCGCATCTGTAGTGCTCTTTCTCGGCATTAAACCATACTGCTGTTCACTAATTATCACATCCCTTCTTAACCTAGTTTCCACTACTCTTTCCCATAACTTCATGTTGAGACTGATCAATTTAATCCCTCTGTAGTTACTACAGCTCTGCACATCACCCTTATTCTTAAAAATCGGTACCAAAACACTTTTTCTTCATTCCTCAGGCATCCTCTCACTTTCCAAGATTTCATTAAACAATCTGGTTAAAAATACCACTGCCATTTCACCTAAACACCTCCATGCTTCCACAGGTATGTCATCTGGGCCAACAGCCTTTCCATTCTTCATTCTCTTCATAGCTATCCTTACTTCCTCCTTGTTAATACATTGTACTTCATGATTCACTATCCTTACATCATCCAACCTTCTCTCCCTCTCATTCTCTTCATTCATCAACCCCTCTAAGTACTTGAATGCAGACAGGAAAGCCAAGTGAATCAGTAAATGTTTTAAGACCCGTTCTTCAGAAATGTATTGGCTCTCAGAATGGTCCAAAATACCTTTCCTGTATTCACCATAACTGGATTTCCTGACAGAGACCCCAATTTCCAGATTTCTTGACTGTCAGATTCATAGGTTCATAGGTGTGTACTAGGCTAATGGCCCTGGAGCCTTTACAAGCCTAGCCATAGGATTACCCTGGCATAGTGCCACCTGACCTTAGTTCCCAGTGACTCTGTCGAGTAGAGCCACTGGAGTTATCCCCGGGGTGAATTCTCTGTTTCCCATCCACTCATCAAGATTTCTCTTGAAGAGGGTCAGCGAGGTGCTCTGCTTGACATGTATGAGAAGTCTGTTCCATAGCATGGGCAGTCTCTGGGTTATGAACCTGTCCCTCCAGCATGTTCTGTTAATTGTAGTAATGAGGTTGAGGTCTCTGGAGTGTGAGGGATTGGGATTTCTTTAGATGTAGCATTTCTGACGGAGCTGGGTCAGACATGGCTTTGTAAGTAGGCAATATGAGATGGAGAATAGTTGGAGTTTTTTGAATCTGTCCATATAGGACAAGTGTTTAAGGCCTATTTGTTGCTCTTGTATTACACTTGCATACAGTTCAACCTCCTCACACACATGTATATGTGAGTATATATATATATATATATATATATATATATATATATATATACATTTATTTATTTTTATTTATTTTTTATTTTACATTTGTTTACCGGGAAAGTCCAACTGGAATGAGGTACTTTTCTGGCCTCTCCAGTTGTTGCAGGTGTCCAGTAAGGTACATGCCAAATGGGGCATTGTACTCGATGACTGGCCTAATGAGGGAAGAGTATAGGGAGACAATGACCTCTTTCTTCCTGGATGCAAAACCCTTAGTAATGAGATGTGCCACATAGAAGGACTTTCTGACCACAGTGGCAATGTGGTGGTCAAAAGAGAGGTTGCTGTCAACCTGTGTTCCCAGATCTGTTATAAAGCCTTCTGTATTCAGTGGACTACCATCAATGTGGTAATTCATGGGAACCGGGTTTTTCCCAAAGGGGATGATGACACATTTTTTGGCATTGATCTTAAAGCTATGGTTCTGACACCAGTCGTTGGTCTCAGTGAGGCCATTCTGTAGGCTGTCAACATCACTTGGGGAGTTAATAATAGCTCCCAACTTGCAATCATCTGCGAACTTTGTCAGCCAGAGTCCCTTTATGTTGGCCTGGACTTCAGAGAAGTAGATACCAAACAGGAGAGGACCCAGGACCGAACCCTGTGGGACTCCACTCATGACTAGTCAGCAGTCTGACTTGGAGTCAGCTACTTTCACACTGTGGGTTCTATCTGTGAGCCAGTTTGCAACCCACCTAGTGATATAGGGGTTAATGCCAAGCTTAGTGAGTTTTTCTTTGATTCCTGAGTGGGGAGTGGTATCAAAGCCTTGGCCAGATCAAGGTAGGCTGTATGAACCACCTTGCCTTCATCCACAGCTCTGGTGACTGACTCGAAGAAGTCAACCAAGTTGAGCAGACATGATCTATCCTTCACAAAACCAAACTGTGTGGGATTCAGAGTTTGGAGATTCCCTATATCCTTGTTTATTAGGTCCATGATGATGCATTCCATAGCTTTGCATATCAGACATGTCAGGCTAATGGGGTGATAGTTCCCAGGGTCTTTAGTCGCTCCTCCTTTGTGGAGAGGGGTGACTGTAGCAATGCATCATTTGGTAGGGACAAAGCCTGACGTAAGGTGCCAGTTCACTCTGTGGTCCATGTAGAACACAACCAGGGGTACTGTCAGGTCCCATAGAAACTGCATTCTTGGCCTTGGACAGTTTTAACCTGTGCAGCAGTAATACTGGGTGCCTGGCTATCTACTGGTATTGTGATTTGTCCTTTGGGGGGGAGAGGGGTGAAGTTGGCACTGAAGCTGTCAGCCAGTATACTGGCAATATCTGTTGGCTCAGTATAGGAGGTACCATAGCACAGTAGCTCAGAGCAAATCTGGGTATTGCTGTGGAGATTCTTTACATAACTATAGAAGGCATTGTGGTTGTCTTTACTGCCTGCTGCAATTCTGTTTTCATAGCTAGCTTTAGAGGATTTGATGAAGGGATCTCAACTTTTTGTTGAGGCTGATAAGGGAGTTTTTCCAGTCTTCAGACTTCACCTTATTCTGCATCAGTTTCCTCCATCTGTTGTAGAGTTTGTTTATGGCAGGGGACCACAGATTGGCTTTCTTTTTTTGGAGGGGAACCTCTTGGTTCTATTGGGTATGGCGAGATCCATGCATTTGTGTACGTGTTCGTATAGTGCATTGGTGTATGACTCTGTGGTCACACAACTATTCTCCATTTGCATGGGTGCCGTGAAGTTAGCCACCTCTATTTTTAGGAGCCCAAAGTTAGCTTTGGAGAAGTTTTTCATGGTGGTTACCTTTGCGGGGTGGGGTGGGAGGGATGTGGATTTACAGGGTGATTAGTTTGTGGTTGAATTCAATCAGGGAGGACCTGACTATTGGTGTAGAGCAACGGTCACCCATGTTAGTAATGACCAGGTCAAGGATGTTGCTACCTCTAGTGGGGCTAAGAACGAGCTGGTCCAGGACATTGGAATTAATGAACTCCAGGAAACGTTGGGCAAGTGTATTGGCACGTGAGTAGTTTACCCAGTTAATGAAGGGGTAGTTGAAGTCGCCTAGTAAGAGAGTGTTAGGTTGGACCCTAATATTCTCCAGGGTGCTTAGGAATGTGGAGTGCGAGTCTTGGGACATGGTTGGGCACCTATAGCAGGCTACAACCTGAATCGCTGTCTTACACAATGTTAGCAACACCTGAAGTATCTCTGATGCGTTATGTTGGTCTACCAGTCTGGAGGTGTGCACATCCTTTATGAATATGAAAACACCACCGCCTTTGGAGCTTCGGTCCAAGTTCTGGGGCCGAAAGGTGTGGAATGAGTTACAGCCTGGTAGTGCAGGGGTTCTTCCTGCTGCCTTGAACCAGGTCTCTGTTACAGCAAAAATGATGATGTTCTCCATTTTAAGAAGTGCTTTGAGTGAATGCATTTTGAGATTTAGACTTCTAGTGTTGAGCAGCATGACCCTCAGACTGCATTTGTTTGTAGCTGCTACGGTGGTAATTTGGTCTTTGGAACAACACCTAAAAAAGGAACTATAGGGGTGGCAAGAGCCTTGGCCAGTATCCGGAAGCTCAGGGCTGACAGATGCAGGCCACCTCTGGCAAAGCATCAAGGTCTGTCAATCATGTCATCCCAGGCAGACAGATAATGGATCCCCTTAGAATGACAACAGAAACTTAGCCAATTGTTGAAATCAATCATTTTCTGCTTGTACTGCAGTATCATACTGGGTGATGGTAGGATGCTGCTCAGGGTCGTACCCACTTGGGCTACATAATCCGAGAGCTCCTCCATGTTTCTTTTCATGTAGTCATATTTGTACCTGTTGAGGGACCTGAGTGTGTGCATTATGTGGCGGATCCTAGCTCGTGACAGGCAGCTGACTGTTACTGTCTCCTTATTCAGCCTAGTGAGTGGGACATCAGTGTGCCTCACCTATGACTAGTGTGTTGGGCATGATGTTTTGCCTTAGGGGCTTTGGTTGAGTGGCACACCCTAGGAGAGTTGTGTGTCTCGTGATTAGTGTTGTGTTGTGGTGGTCGAGTGCGTTTCTGTCTTGGAGGTCTCTGCTTCTTGGGTAGATTTTAATTGAGAGCCTCCACGAAGGTGGGTGTGTGGTTTGTGCTTTTATGTGAAGGCAATGCTGGTGTGTCTTTTGAAGGGCTATGTGTTCCATGTGGTGTGGTGCAAGTGTTGGCCTTCTCCTCTTGACCAGCTGTTCCAGTCTTGGCTGGAGAGTGCGTGGCTTCCAATTTGGATATATAAGTGCATCTCTATCAAGTCTGAGTGTTAGAAGGTAATAGGAGAGAGTTGTCGGTGTACATGAGGCAGTTGCTACATTGCCTCAGGATGCCCAAGTTCACCAGATTAATAGGAGAAAGCACAGGGAACTGACCTTTAGACATGCCTGGAGTGGTGGGCATTGATAATAAGTACTGGATCTGTTTCCTTGTATAACGTTTAGTGCTGGTAGCACTTTTGTGTGCTACAATAATTGGTACAAGAAGTCTGGTAAAGTGCTAGACTAATAAGCTAGTATAAGTGCAGGAGAGGAGAGAACTAGTAGATCTAAGGGAAAAATTGAACAGCATTGTCTGTACTCATACCATATTGCTAATGCCTGGAAATCCTTATCTCTATCCATCAAGTCAACATCCTCCTTCCCACCCTTCAAAACCATTCTGAAAGACTTCCTAGACAAAAGCTGGCACAGTTCTTGGTCAATCCCTGGATAAATTATATCCCTTACTGCAAACAAATACCTATTGCTAACTTACATCTCCTTACCATCCCTTCTTCACTCTCTTCCTTACTTGTATCCTGTTTGCGATATACTAACTTACTTTTACTTTTCTATTAAATCATTGTCATATAACTTGATTGTCACTGTTGTGACAACCCGACCCCATGTGCAAAAATGGGAAAAGGGACTGAGGATGGATGTAACGTGTATCCATTCTTCACTAGTGTTTTCATATTATGTCTAACTTGATATAATTGTTTAAACTGTTTTTCTTCTATTATTTTAAATAATGTAAATTATTGCTCGTAAATGTTTCATAATACTTAGGAGCTTTTCTTCCCAGGCCTTCGCAAAACACGGGCTCCTATCCAGTCGGACTTTCCCGGAAAGCAAATGTCAATAAAATAAAACAAAACGCTGGTAACTTGTTGTAACTGTGCGATAAAACATAGCTCTCAAACTCTTGGTACAAGAAATCTGGACAAAGCCAAAATAATGGTGGGGCAAAGCCTCAAAAATAGGGGCAAACTTTAAATAGTGCTCTTATAAACTTGTTAGAATGTTTGTTTACTATGCACTTTTTGAAGTATACAAAGTTTGAAACTTAAATGACTGTTATTATTTAGTGATTTCAGACCTCACTGATTCGCCACAGAAATCCAGAAAATCACAAATTTAATGAGGGACAGACTAAAATTGTGAGGCAAAAGTCTGTACAGTTGAGAGATTTACTGATAAGTAATTGCTTGGAAAGCAGATGAAAATACAGAATCCAATGGCAGTGGTACGCAATAAACGAAGCGATACATATCGTCCAAAACTGCTACCCATCAGCCAACGGAACTCAATCAACGTGTGACTCTACTAGCAGCGGAAGTATTCATATAACCCGCGATATCTGTATGAAACGGAACGAGATTTGCCCTTTTTGACGGGACCCTTGCAAAATGGTGGGTATTGGTATTTACCTTATGTAATTTCTATCTGCTCTAATCTTTTTTTGACTTGGTTCTTTTACTATTCTAAACTGTGTTCCCTTGATTTGTGTATTCCTGTTTTTTCTGGTTTATGGGAAATTTGAGTGTATGATGTGTTTAAGCTAGTTATTTAAGTTCTATTTTGATATTGGTTCTAACGCTCCGTAATTTTTTTTGTTTTGGTTGTGTGGCAGCAATTGTGAGTGCATTATCTACGGTATTTGAGGAAGAACTGTTTTGCTGAGGTGCCTGCATGGGAAGGTTTGTTCACTTTTTAAGTGCGCATACGTTATGATGCGTTTTAATATTTTTTAATATCTTTGCTTCGTTTTCTCATCGATGGCTGTAGAAATTTTATCTTCGTTCTTAGTACATAGCGCCATTCTAGCCCGTGTGTATATGTTTCGATGTGTTTTATTAGAGTGCACACCTTTTTGATGTTTAATTTGCTTGCAGTAAGATGTGTAATCTTTTAAGGATCGAGTTGTTGACAGTAGCGTAGTATAAAATTACTTCTAAGTAGTATGTGTCGTATTTATTGATGGTGGTGTTTGGAGCATTTATATCGGCTGTGGCTGTATCTTGTGATTGTGCAAGGGGGTGATAATCTACACAATGGTAAAACTCAAGTTACACTCGCTAGCAGTTGTAGTCAGTGTAACTAAATGTTGCTGGAATGATGCTGTTCATTTTACTGGCTTAGGCGGTGGTGTGGTGTGATGTGTTTGCAAGTAGCTTATCACGTTAAAAATCGGTGGTGTTGAAATCCAAGTAATTTTAAAGGATATAATCTGTTGTGTGTACTGTGGCTGTTATGGTTAGTCCACGTATGTGAATCCTGATGATATTTATACATAAAGTTAATATATTTAAGCAGCTAACTGGGGTGGTGCACTGAGATTTCATTAGATCATTTCCAGTCTGTTTCAAATGCGAGTACACATCGTGGAAGGCATTTGTATACTGTAAAATAAAGGAATAATGTACAGTAGTAAAAAAAAAAAAAAAAAAAACGTTTTGAAAAGATAGTAGAAACCAGTATGTATAATATACTTTGTGGAGCAGGGTTATGTTGGGAGTTAAAGATTAACTGCTGTTTGTGAAAATGACAGGCAATGTCTGCCAGATTAGGGAGGCTAAGTTATGTGACATGAAGTTGAGCATTTACAAGCAATTTGTGTTGCGCGATGTTCAAGTTGTGCCTGAAAGGAGGATTAGTTGGGAGAGAACTTTTAAGATTTATTTATTGGCATTTGCTTACTGGGAAAGTCCACTGGACCAAACAAGCTCATTTTCAGTGGACGCCTGAGTAGAAAAGCTCCAGGTAGTGTTTTTTTTTTTTTTTTTTATACACTAACAAAAAGATCTAGTCCCAGATTGACAGCAAGTACAATAGCAATTGACATAGAAGTTCAAAATGTATACAAAAATTTTATGAAAGTTTTTATATAGAATTAAATAAACCCGATTCGAGGTGGAGCCTCCAAAGCTTGGGTCCAAGGGTAGAAAGGCAGTGGTTGGTGTACTGAAATCTAATTTTGGGTGCTTACAGGTCCTTAAATGGCTGCGAGGTCTAAGGTTGTATAGCAGAGGCTGTGCAAGTAAGGTAGAGAAGAGACAAACAGTTTTCTTTCGGGAGCTAGAAAAGTTGGGAGCCAAGAAGTAGATTGGCTTGCTGCTGAACCAGCAGCCTGTTGGATTTGGCTAGTGAAAGGCAATGGCGTTTATACTGTAATGAAGCAGCAGATGGAGGTGGTGTTTCCGTACTTTTCCGTTAAACTCCTACCAGGAGAGATAGTGGTATTCATATGGTATTTTGCCGGTATGTCGGCTTCAGTGTTTTCTCTGCGAGTCCTACACTACACTACACTGGTCTACATTTCTTGTCTTGCTGACAATTACTTCTGAGAAGTAGATGTGTAAAATGAAAATCCACTTTCACTATAAAACATTATATGTGCAGAACTGCCTTGTCATGTCAGTAATACTTGGACTCCACAGTTGCACACCTACCACATGCTGAACGATGTGTTTAAGCATAATTTGCATATAAGCAGTAAAGGTTTTCTTAGAGTAGTTAAAACATACGAGTTCCCTCTTTTTCTTACGATATACAAGCACGAAAAACAGTAATGACCAATTGTGTTTTCTGTCATAGAATGTGAAGTACAATGGCTGCCATGGATGTTGCATTGTGGGGTTTGCCCCCAAATGAAGAAACTGCTATTACATTTCTTCACTGTTACATGAATGATTACACAGAGCAGCGCCAGCAGAGCGAAGACGTGTATATACAAAACTTTTTTTTTTCTTCCTCTGCATCACTTCACAAATATGTTACTTCTACATGTATGATTACATATAAGCAAAACAGGGCAGCGTGAGAAGAATAAAGACATTGTACAGTTTTAACATTAAAATTCCTGCTTTCTTGTAAAACACAGCAGTACCAGCAGTGGGAAAATGCGGTACGGCTTTGAATGTGTTATTACAAACATAACATTCTTTTTTTTTTCTCTGCTTATTTGAGTTACTTTAACAATAACCATGTCTTAGTCCTGCATAAATGACTGCCATAATAAGAAGACAGCAGCACCAGTGGCGCGAAGACATGGTAGGGGTATAACAAAAAAGTACCTTAATTTCTATTGGAGACGGTTGCTAAAAGAGTTAGGTAGCACTCGGGTTGGGCTAGAAGAATCCCTTTGCCAGTAGTATCTCTTATTGGATGGGAAAGGAAGGAGGAGATTGTTGGTTCAGAAGTGTATGGAGAATGTTTCTCTGCATTTTCTAGTTGGGCAAGACTCCTGTGTATCTAAAGGTATCAACCTGCCTAATACCATTGTAAAGTGGTCAGAAATAAGCGAGAATGGGGCCTTTTTTTTTTTTTTTTTTTTCCCAATGAGGGGAAAAGATAACATTCCCTAACTTCCAATCTTACTACGTGCTGATGAAATGGTTAGGTTTATTTATAAAACTTAAAACAAAAAAAAGGGAGGGACCACTATGGTGCCTTGATGAATTCCTTTAAGTAAAGGCATTGTTGCTGATGTACTGTTTATTACGGCAAAACAATGGTTTGGTAGATAATTTTGGAGTCGGGGAATAGCAGCAGGACTAATCTCGATGTCAGTGAGGTGATTAAAATTAGATTGGTTATCAGTCCTATTAAAGGTTCTGATAAGATCTGTAATTTGCTTAGTATGTCTAAGAAAGCAGTCAGTGTTGAAGATGTTGTTAACTGAAAATATTGATTTGGTGTAATATCCAGCTTTGAGAAGGCTTGGGATCTCCACGAAAGTAAAGTATAGGAATTAAAATGCCTGTATGCTTGCAGTTTACTAAACAAGGTATGTAGCTAATTGGCAGTTTGGCTGAACATGAATGTCTAGCTGAGTGTTCAGGTGTTTCTTTTGCTCTAATTAGATTTGGCTTGTATGAAAGTAAGTAAATATGCATTCTATGTGGGCAAAACTGAAAGATCTCGCAAGAGAAGAATTTATAAACATTTTTATGAGATACAGAAGGAAAATGCTAACAATGCCCTCTATCGACATCTTTCAGTTTGCACTAGGGCAAGATATTAATTCTATGTCCTAGAAACGATGGTTAGAGACCATCGTGGTGGTCCCTGGGAGACCAAGTTGGAATATAGGGAAATATACTGGCAGATTTTATTAGAAGCAAATAAGGTTCCAGGCTTGAATGATACCATATATATTATGCTTCTGCTTAAATTAAAAGCTGGCAGGGTATAATTGATCTTTTCTTCTGTGTTTTATAATAATTTTCATTAGACAATTACATTGGTATTTTAGTGTATTTTTAAATATATTAGTATTTTAATGTTCTATATATTTTCAATTGTGCTATGTGAATATTATTAAATTTTGATATATTTAGTGTTATTTAATGCTGTTTCTTTAAGAGATTTAAATTAATTATTGAATGATTGTGTGTATGTATATATATATATATATATATATATATATATATATATATTATATATATTATATATATATATATATATATATATGTGTGTGTATATGACGGGTCTACTTTGTATAACTGAACTTCCGATTCACCGACACACAACACCGACAAACACCAACAACTCAAAAAAAAGTACACCATTACACAGACACAAAAACGTAAACTACACATTGCACACAATAACATATCCACTAACCTTAACCTAAACCCTAACCCTAACGTCCGACACTACCGCACACTTACCCAACCCGCACCCTAACCCACCCCTAAACCTCAACACCGTCACTATCGCACACTTACCCTACCTGGACCCTAACCCTAACTCACTTAACCCACCCTAAAACATTAAGCCCGTCACTATCACACACTCACTCCACCCGCATACTAACCCTAACACACTCAACCCTTCCCTACACTACACTACGTCACTATCACACACTTACCTTACCGGAACCCTATGTCCGACACTACTGCACACTCACCTTTCCCACACCCTAACCTAAAATCCCTCACTATCGTACACTTACCAGTCCGCTCCCCAATCCTAAATCCGTCACTATCGCACACTTACCGGATCGCGCTCACACGTTGCCGTTGTCGGTCTTTCGGCTGTCGGAATATCGCCTTTTCGATCGCCTACCTGTTCGGTCGTTCCGTCTCAATCTTCTGGGTGTCGGTGAAGTGGCGGTTCGGTTATTCGAAGTAGACCCATATAGCCACCTTGTGGTTTTAATGTGTATCTGATAAAGTCCAAATTTGGTTTGATGAAAACGTTTCATTGCAGTTTGCTTACGTTAATAAACTGGTGGTTGCGGTCTTCCCTTACTGATATTTTGATTTTTTTGGCTGTTTTATATCAGTTGAGTCTCCCGTTTTTGTTTTTTGGTTGTTTTAAGTAAATATGGATACTACAAGTCTCAAGTTTAAATGTTCCGAGTTGGTCAGCGGTTTGGATTCAGAGTAAATTCAGTGTGAAGTCGTATTTCAAGACAATGGGATATTTGTTCTGTAAGCCTTATTTGTGTCCACTAATTGCTCAGTGGGAATGTTCTTGTATATTAGTGTCTTACGGGTGTGCAAGGTAATTTGCCTTTGCAGGCCATTTTTAAGTCTGGCCAAATTTCCCAACCTGTATGCTTTTGATTACTTTTGCTTCTTTGTGGACTAGATTTCATATTACACACACTGATAACTGGGATGGTGGTGCAGTGGTTAGCGTTGTTGCTTCACGGCAAGAGGTTCTCCGGTTTGATCCTCGGCTGGGGTGCCTTCTGTGCGGAGTCTGCATGTCCTCCCTGTGGTCGCATGGGTTTCCTCCGGTTTCCTTCCGCATCCCAAAGACATGCTGTAGGTGGATTGGACACTCTAAATTGGCCCTAGTTGTGTCTGCCTTTTGTGGAAGATTGGGTGCTGGGCTGGCAACTCGAACCATAAAACTCCACTGCCAATCATGAGCAGACGGGTGATCCACTGTGGCGACCCCTAACCGGGAAAAGCTGAAAGAAAAAGAAAACTGGGATGATGCCATGTTTATAAAGTCCCAAGTTTAGTATGTCGTCTAGTAGATGCCTCTGTTCATTGGTGTAGTACGGGGCAGCCCTGTGGGTAAATTTCTTATTTTCCATCCATAGATTCAAATTGTGTTTTTAAGTACAGTGGATGGGTAGACTGTTCCAAGGCGGTGGTATCTGATGGGTAGACTGTTCCAAGGCGGTGGTATCTGCGAGAGATACTATCTCTATCCTTAATAATGCAGAGGGTGTTTTGATCATTGGACCAAGTATTTGTATTGTTGCTTGATTTGTTGATATGTGCAGTAGGTTTATCAGGGTTTGGTCAATGGGTGCCTTGTATGGTAGACATGGGTCACATCATCTTGGTGGTATGAATTTTAGCAGAGTTTCTAATTTCTCTGGATGTTACAGCTGCTGTTTGTGGTTGGATAGATAACCTGCAAAAGAAAGATTTTATACCCAAATGATTGGACTTGTGATGGCTATGTAGATGGCTTTTATACTCACGATTGGACTTGTGGCTGAGTAGAGGGGAAAAGTGACATCAGCTGTATCTACAAACAGTTTCCTTGTAAGCTGTGTAATATAAAAACTTCACCACACTGTACGCATCTTGGTCAGAAGTTAGGTTGCTGTTCATGTTTGTTCCCAAATCCTGAATGACTGGGTAAACTCTGGGGCTGTTTCTCAAAAGTGGTAGTCCCCTAGGGAGCCATCATAAAGGATATGAGGATGCATTTTTTCGAGTTTTAGCGTATTATTCTGACGTCAGTTACTTGGATCAGTCCTTGCAGGTTAGTTGTCTTTTGGAGATTCTGTAACTGCAGCCAGCTTGCAGTCATCCACATACTTAATTGGCCAGGGTCCTTTAGTATTGGCTTTAACTTGGCGAAGGGGATGCTAAACAGAAGTAGTCCTAACACCAAGCCTTGTGGGCTCTGCTGGTTTGTTTGGAGTAGCTTCTGTCAGGCAGTTTGTGATTTAGCTGGTGAGTTAAGGACTTATTCCTAATTTGTTCAATGTCCTCCGCCAGGCTGGATAAGCATGACCTGCCTCTGACTAATCCGACCTGGTGTTTAGAGGTTCCTGGGGTCCTTGTTGATTTAGCTCCATGATGAGCATTTCTATGGCTTCACTTGTGGGGCTGGTCAGGGTTAAGGGTCTGTATTTTCCATTGTGCAGAGGATGACTCGCTATTCACTACTTGCTTGGTACAAAGCCTGAAGTTGAACAGATATTGTTAGATACCATCAGTACTGTATTTTTATCTTTTGAAAGTGCTTTTAAGACTTGGTCATGTGTGACGCTGAGGTAGGTTCAGTTTCAATAAGCAGAAGAATTTTCAGGGTTTGGCGAGCTTTAAATCCTCAAAGTATCATTTAGGAGTACATGGTTGGCCTTGGTGAAGTTTCTAAAGGTAACATGGGAGGAGGCCGCCTCTGGTTTAAATCTTATTTAAGACCTATGCTCCCTGATCAGATCTAACAAGGGACAACAATGCGCAAGGGATGGTGTAATATGCAGCCATATTGGCAAGGATAAGGTCTAAAAGGTGTTTTTTTTTTTTCTCTCTAGTGGGTACTCTTAACTGTTCATGGGCATTAATGTTGACAAAGACCAAAAATTGTTGCACTTGAGCATTATTTGTGGTGTAAATTTCCCAGTTGATGTGTAGTTAAAATCAAATGGTATTGGTTATGATACTTCAGCTATTGTGGATGGGTGGGGTTGAGCTTGGTGTAATGGTTAAGGTCTTCACTGCATAGACACAAGGTAAAGGGTTGGATTCTGACCGGTTGTCTGCTGGGCTTAAAATGACCCTTAAAGGCATTTAGGATCATAGGAAGTTACTAGGCTATTGGCCCAGAGGTCCTTGTAAATCTAGCCAAGAGTTTAGCCCATGTTTAGACAAGATGGCACCCGATGCCTCTGTCTAAAAGGGACATGAGTGGAAGTCCAGGGGTGTATTTTCTGTTTCCTATCTAGTTATCCAGGTTGCGTTTTCAAAGGGGTAAAGAGGTACTTTACTTGATGTGGAGAGGGAGTCTATTCCACAGATTGGTGGGGGGGGGGTCTCTGGGAGATGCATCTGTCCTGCTAGCAAGTCCTGTTGATGTCACCAGGTTGAGGCCACGCATGTGGGCTACTTGAGTGGAGCTTGACTTGCGGATATGCAGCAGTCCCATCAAGGAGAGGTCCGACATCATTCTTGTATGCCAGACCAGAGCTGGAGAATCTTTATGAAGCTGAGTAATGGGATAGGGCTTTTAGCCTGTCTTTGTATGGTAGATGTTTGAGGCTCTGGACTCTCTTGGTGAGGAACCTCTGTGGTCTCCAGCTGGTACATGCCGAAAGGGGCGTTCTACTCAGTAGTGGGCCTTATAAGGGAAGAATACTGTTATAACCTCATTGTCCCTGGATGAGCTGCTACTACTTATGAGGTAGGCCATGAACTGCTAGAAAGTTTTATTCTGTAGTCTTAACGTTTGATTCCCTTTGTTTTTTGTCATTCTAAACTAGTTCTCTGTGTGTGTGTGTATTGATTCTCATCCCTTTTAGTATGTTTGCTTTCTGTGTGATTCTGTACAAACCATTTAACAGGGCAGAGTTCCAGGTTAATGTCTAATAAGTGTTTGTGTCCTAAACATCTATACAGTTAAGTAAAAGTTGACACAATTTCTGAAATGTGTGACAGCTGCCACCCCCACCCCAATCTTGATTTCTTTACTCTGAAGTTACGTAATTAGAAAGTTTTCAGTTGTAATTTTTATGTTGGATTCACACCTATAAGTGGACAACACAATAGGAGCAAGATTTTTCTGGGAGTTAAAAATGAGGAAATTAAAAAGTTGGGTAAGGATGTAAAGGTATTTTATGGAATGTGTACTGTAGTCTTGGCCAAACCTGTTATGATTACTGTTACCTGAAAATCTATTTAAACGTGGATATCAGATTAATTTTTTTTTGGCCTGTTTGTCAGAGTCCCGGTATCCTTTTTGGGGTGGGGGTGTGTGGTCATAGCTTAGTTCCATTTACTTACGAGATCTTTGGAGAGGAAGATTTTCTGGTATCCAACTTCTTTTGTCTCATTAGGTATACTTAGGGGAGAGGTTATTGTGTTCTGTGGTAATGGCAAACATTAAAAAAAAAAATATATATCACTGCATCTTTTGTACCGGATGGCTTTATTCATCTGCATTGTTTTTAAGGGTATTAGTCTTTGTATCTTATCAAAAGGGATATACCTACAATGAGACTTAGTTCGTCTTGCTATGTGTGTGCATTGTAACAATTGTGTTTGAACGTTCTTTCTTGTGTATTATACATGGTATGTTAGATCTTATTCATAGAAATGAGTGCTTCTAGTCTTGAGTACTGGTTTGGGCATGTGCCAGGATGGTACTGCTCCAGCAAGAGTGAGTTTGTGCGGCTCCTGCCATCTCTTATGTTTGCGTAGTTAAATTTTTTATTGTAACTGAGTGGAAACTGTTGAATGTACCGAATAATTCTTTCAAGGGCAAGTCCTATGCTAATGAAACCCTTGTGAGCTTGTGTAAGATGTTGCTTGTCCTTTTCTGTGAGCTTTCTTTAGCTACATTGTGCACCTGTCTGTAACTTCAAAAGGTATGTCACAGATGTCATTTGTTACAGTGGTGATTTCCAAGACAGTTTACTTCTAACTGCACTAAAAGTATTTGCTTTTCAGATAGTTTGAAGTTCTAATAAGTCCTCTCTTATTTTCTTGTACATTGGTAATCTGTATAACCAGCACTTGTTGGAACAGTACACTCCAAAAATCCAAATTCTGCCTGCATTTAATTTAGAACTCTTGACAGGATGTTGCCAACTTAACAGAATGCTTCTGACAACGGAAGCAGTAACTTGTAAAAGTGTCTTCAGCAAACTACGTTTTCATTATTCCAGAGTTGGTGCTAACACAGATGTGTTGCTTATTTTTTCGTGTTTAGAAGTGTACATAATACTGGTGCTATCTGTACGCTGAACAGGTTGCGTGTGTCTGAAGCCCTCAGTGAAAATGTACACCATAAATGTCAGCAAAAAAACTGAAGAAATAATATTGCTGCTGCCACTACTGGGCTGTTTCCCATTAATGTAATTTTTTTGCCTTTAGGATTACTTCCATCTTTATTCTTTTCAGATTTGCTAGTTGTACTCAGCACAAGCATTATTTTGCCATTGGGACAGTTTTTCTCAAATTGTATCCTTTAATTGTCACCTGGCTTCTGCTCTTAAGTCATGGAGAAGTCTTTTGACAGTGGTTAAACCACAGGTTACCAAGGATTCTAAACTTTGTAATCTTTTACATTTTTGGTTAGTTGTACTTCAGAAGATGGTAGTTTTTCCCGTTTTATCTTTGGTTAAAATAAAGTACAGGCAACAAGGTTTTTCTACGGAGTTTGCATCATGGCTAAGAACAGTCTGCGGGCTGTTATGCAGCTAGGGGGATTTTAGTCTTTGATTTGATTTTAGTGGGATTGATTGTTTGAGTCTTCACCACTTTAATTGTGCATTTTCACCCATTTTAGGCGGAAGCTGAACAGAAAAAGAAGAGAACTTTCAGAAAGTTTACCTACAGAGGTGTTGATTTGGATCAACTTCTTGACATGTCTAAGTAAGGAAACTTGTTTTATTTTTTTAAGTATTTTTATTGCTCTTTTTATTTGAATGTTACTGAAATGTTAGTATTCACTTGAGAACTGCCTTATCACATGTCACATCAGCTGCTTTGGAATACATGTGTATTAACTGGTGCACCTGTTTTTAAGTTCTTAAGATATGTAATTTCCTTAATGTCCTGCAGTGGTTATCTTCTAAGTTAATGTTAAATTTCTTTCATAATTTTGAGGGTTTGAAGTAGGAGTATGATGGAATATCTCTCTACAGTTAACCAGCCAAAACAAAGTGCACAGTCCAAACAAAAGCCAACTCTGGTCGATCCACAGTAAAATTACAATTTATTGAACTTTAATAAACACAAAATGAAGATTAGCGCTTTTGTTCACTTCTTATGAACTTCAGATAATCCTGTACATGTTTTCCTTGATTAAATACATTCAAAAGCAATCACGCGTGCCCTTCCTTAAGCAGCGCATTCCTTTTTAGCCAATATTCAGCATACAAAAATATCTAAATATAAATGCAGCATATAAAATAACACCAATATAACACATGACCTGTATCATAAAAACAGGCCTGAAAATCCAAAATAGATTAAAAAGGGCAACAGAAATACTTCTTTTTATAAAGAACTTGAATGTTTAAAATGTTAAATATTTAAGCCTGCAACAAATATCAAAGTGCTAACCAGCCCCGACCCTGCTTAGCTTCCAAGATGAAATGTGATCAAATACAGCCAGGTTAGGAGTTGCATGAAATACATAAATGTACATGGAATTTTGTTCAATTTTTATCGGTTTAGTGCTGTAAGCTTTAAAATACAAAATAAATATTTTCATTGAGCCCAAGTCATCTACAAGCATCCAGTACTGTTTGCCACAACGTTTCCTCTTCCAGTAGTAGGATACTAGGTCCACCCCTGTAGCCTAAACTGACCTAGGCAATAACTGCATACTTAAAAATGGTGTCCTGAAAAATCACATACCTGTTTAGCCAAGGGCATTTGTCATAATGAATTTTTTTGACATTGTACTGATGTTCTTAAATACTTCTAACTTGCGGTCTGTCCTCCCACACACAAACGAGGGCACACTTCGCATTGAGCTAACTAGACTACCCCCTTAGATTCACAATTAAAATTTTCGAGTTTCTTGGTTACCAAGTGCCATAGTCTTTCCCTTCCTTGACACATTTACAAAAATGGCACCTACCGAATTTGATTGCGCCTTTACAAAATTACTTGCAGCATATTTTTTCCTTTCCAAGATAACATTTCAAATGTTTCCTTCTGCGATAAACTTCAATTAAATGTCCCAGTTCTTAAGAATCCATTCCAAGGTCTGGATACCACTAATATGCAGTAATAACACTGGGTTTGTAACTGTTCTTAACACTACTTGCCCCTGCGTCAGTAGTACCCCCAACACTTGTACCAGATGGAGGTAGTCCCATACTACTGGATTCAATATTTGGAGGGAATATCCACTTCTAGGATAGGTTTAAAATGCCCACGTTCCCTCTTAATTTCCGTTCATTATTCGTTTAAGATCTCCCTTGGATAGCCTGACATTCCACCAGAAAATCCTCCTTTAATGATGACATTCTAGCCTCCCAGACTAATTGCCCTTTGATCACAGCTTTTTTTTTTTCTAATGGGGGTGGGAACTAGAGAAGTGAATTAAAGTAGGTACTTTTCCGATGGATTCAGGAAACATACCCCTTGTTAAGGCATCCTTAACTAATAGAACATCTAAGTCAGCTATTTCTCTGTCGATTTTCATGGAAGAACCTCAAATTCAGTTCTGTTAATATACAGTGGATATAAAGTGTAAACACCCCCGTTTAAAATGCCAGGTTTTTGTGATGTAAAAGAGGCCACAGTAAATCATGTCAAAACTTTTCCCATCTTTAATGTGGCCTACAACTTGAACAATTCAATGAAAAACTAAAGTAAAAAATGTACAGTAAGCTGGTTGCATAAGTGTGCACATCCTTAAACTAATACTTTGTTGAAGCACCTTTTACTTTAATTACACCATTCAGTCTTCTTGGGTACACACCTGCCATCAATTAGACTCTGATTAACCCCAAATAAAGTTTAGCTGTCCTAGTAGGATTTTCCTGACAATTTACTCAGTTGCCTGCTACAGCAAAAGCCATGGTTCGGGGAGATCTTACAAAGCATCAAAGGGATATCATTGTTGAAAGGTATCTGGAGAAAGGTACAAAAGCACTTCTACAGCATTGGCTGTACCATGGAACGCAATGAAGACAAGTCATCAAAAAGTGGAGGAAAAATGGGACAACAGTGACTTTAAAAAGAACTAGACGTCTCTCCAAAATTGATAAAAAGGCGAGACGAAAACTGGTTAGGGAGGCTGCCAAGAGATTACCGCTACACTGAAGGAGCTGCAGGTATTTCTGGCAAGTACTGGTTGTGTACTGCTGCACAGTCTTCGTATTCTCCATATGTCTGGACTATGGGGTAGGGTTGCAAGACGGAAGCCTTTTCTTAGAGAAAAACATCCATGCCTAGCTAAAATTTACAAAACAATAAATCACGTCTCACAAAAGCATGTGGGAAAATGTGTAGTCTGAGACCAAGGTTGAGCTTTTGGGCCACTATTCCAAAAGGTACGTTTGGTGCAAAAACAACACTTTGTATCACCAAAAGAATGCCATCTCCACGGTAAAGCATGGTGGTGGCAGTGTCATGCTTTGGGGGTTGCTTTTCTTCAGCTGGAACTGGGACTTTAGTCAATGTGGAGGGAATTGTGAACAGTTCCAAACAACAAGTCACACTTTTGGCCCAAATCCTTCAGGTGTCTTGCTAGAAAGCTGAAGAGGAATCTCACCTTTCAACACAATGACCCCCCAAGCATACATCCATATCAACAAAAGAATGGCGTCACCAGAAGGAAAGGCCTAGCCAGAGCCCAGACCTAAAGTCCAATAGAAAATCTGTGGGGTGACCTGACGAGGGCTGTGCACAAGAGATGCCTTCGCAATCTGGCAGATTTGGAGTGCTTTTGCAAGGAAGAGTGGGCAAATATTGGCAAATCGAGGTGTCCTTCATTTGTGGGGGGTTTTTCCACTTTAAATCCACAACTGATGTAAACAGTACCTCATGATTGTTTAGAATTGACCTACTTGGAACTAATCCTGAAATGAGTCTTTTAGCCACACCAGCTTTTGCAGGTGTGTAATGTGGCCTGCTGCTCTAACCATAATGTGTGCTAGGACCCATGGTTGAGTATTGGTCATATTTTTGATACCTGAGTGAGGGGAGTGCCGAAGTCTTTCCACAGTGATGAGGCTCAGAGCTGAAAGCTAGACTAATGAGATGAGTTGCAGGATCTAAGCTTTCAATGTGGCTGTGGAGCACATTCTCTCTCTTCCTCCCTGCCCAAAGTAGATTTTAGCGGAAAAGGTGCTCTGGTCTCTGGTTTTTGATCAGAGCTTACATGGGAGTAGGCCTTAAGGTGTTTAGGGAGGATCTTTCCCCTTAACTGAAGCTTATTAGAGGTTGGCTAACTTCATGGATTTTCCAGGCTGCAGCATTTTCTTGAGCATTATCTGCAAAGCTGGGATAATCCAAAGCTCCTTTCTGTGGTAGTCCGTTTTAGAAAAGTTTGAGAAATGCAAGGGGTTTGCAAGTATGTGGATTCTCCAGAGATGGTGCAGCCTTCATGTCTTGGAGAGTCTCCCAGATAAACTTTTGTCTCCTTCCCGGTAGATGAGGGGGAGAATCCACTTTGAGTGCATATCTGTAGTTTTATTCCTTTTTGTCTGTCCCACAATGTGCATCCTGCCTCCTTTGTTGGGCACTTCATCTCGAGCTTCCTTTGCTGCTCAAATTTTTGTACCATGCAAAGGCACTGGTCAAGTCACTATTTTGTCCCTCACTTTCAGCTTCTTTGTCATTCTTTTATACAGTGCTCCTGTTTTGTGCCTTTTAGCTCCTCATCCAGACTTCTCCTCTCCATGGCTGTTACTCTATATTTGAAACTGATTTCACTAAAGTCTTATTTTTCAGTTTAATCTCATTTGCTGCCACGATAACTGTCTGTATCGTTTGAGGCTGAAATTACAGCAGACGTTTTGTAGACAAGGATGGTAGTGGGCCAGTAGGAAATGGTAAGAATAAGGTAGGTGCCAGATCAGGTATGTTTATCTAAGAAGTGGGCTTCACTTTGCACTTTCTGTAGCTGCAGCACTTTGAGAGCACGAAGGCAAGGTTGCAGAAGAGCAATGGTTGTGTTTTGTTTTTTTTTTTTTTTTTTTTGTGTGCAACTTACTGTGTGTGGGTCATTTTCTGTGATTGGGTAATTTGAAGTTGATGATTTTTGCATTCTAATAACTATGTACAGACATCTTGAGACACTTGCCATTCTAAGTGTGAGATGTCTGTTGCTAAAATGTCTGCTGCAGAAGTTGCATACTTCTCTAGGTTGTAGAGAAGAGTGACTTCCCCCAAACTCTGCATGGTGTGGTGGGTGCTTTGAAGAGCCCATTTGGACCCCCCTTTATGCAGGCAAGTGGAAATCCCAAAAATTACTTCCTGCATGCCATTCAAGTTGGTTTCTGTGCACCTCCTTTCTTTGTGGGGAGGTGGAGTGTTTGACAGCTGGAGTCCTTCAAAACATCATCCTCTCCCTTGTTTGCATCTGTGTGGTGGTGAGTGTCTTGGCAAACTGAAATTTCCAATCCTGTTCTGGAACCGTGATTAATGAAGGCTTACTTTGAAAAATGTTTATTGTAGTGGGGCACCCTTGAGTCTGAGGTCAAATACCTGGAAGGTGGGGGGGGTATCCCAGACAAAAAGTATGTACACCCTTAAAGGACGATTACAATTTCACCACTAGACCTGAATACTTTCAGATCAGATTGTCTGATATTAACATAACATTTTGGAGTTTGAAATAAAATCTGCTAGAAGGTCATATTTAACTCATTACCCCTGAGTTAATGCATCCAGGTGCACCTGCAGTTAACTTCTACAGGCGCCTATAGGTGTCAAATTTTCGTTCACATTTACATCAGTAATTCCAAAACCATGGTTTTAAGATTTCAGCTCGGTGGCATTTAATATTTAATCTGTGTAGTGCAGGTTTATATTAATTTAAATGGATACATTTTCAGATTTTTCTTTCAACAACCAAGAAACTAACTCCTTACCCTCGTGAAAGCTCTTAGCTCGAAGAATAAAATGCTGCTGACAGTATGTAACTAGAGTGGTTGCGATATTGAAAGTTGTTTACAAAACATTACAAATGTAATAGTTACTGTTTATTGTTGCTCTTAAAATTCAATTTAAGACCTAGAACCTAAAGAATACTACCAGTATAAAAATAGTCTGTGTTGGAAGTGTTTGTCATTTTATACTTGATCTCTCTGGTTCCAGGGATATGAACATTTGTTTGGAAGTTAGTGCAAACTTCCTGAGCTCCGTTTTGAATTAGTTAAATGACCACTGTAGGCAGAAACAGATGCAGTTATCTTCCCAAGAAGTTTTACACCATCCAAGCTTGCTTACAGCACAAACTACTTATTAATTTTAATGGCCCGTGAGATGGGAAGTTTAAACTGCGGCCCCATCTGCCGAGGTTGGTGGTAGCTTGGGTGGATGTAAAAGATCCCGGGGCACCTGTCAGAATAGGGGAAGTACCATGATGCCCTATTCAAATTTTCCCTGGTAGTATAAATACTACTGAGTCTTTGGAAAAAGAATGCTAGCCTAGTGGGACTAACCTGCCCAACAGAGGATAAATAAAGCCCTTGTGGAGAACTGATATGATCTTGATCCTTGGAAAGCTATTTGCCCGTAATACAGACAGCAGAGCTGCTGGAATTGTGTAATCCCCTAATCTGTCTTGGCGGATTGGTTCCATTCGCTTAGAATGCAAGAAGTGAGATGTATTCAGATGTAAGAATTCTCTCTCAAAGTACTACTGGATGTAGTGACTTATTTTTCTGTATATGTGTTGCACATATTTTCACTGTGGAATTTATTGGTAGTTTAGGTTTATTCTCTTGGCCACCCTTGAAATACAAACAGTTCGAGTTTATGGGCCTAAGAAAAGAAATGTGCTAAGTTTGTACGACTGCACAAAGGTGGATATTACTGGCTGTGGTGAAATTCCCTCCATAAGATGTGATACAGTAGTTGATTTTAGTAAGTAAATGGATTTTGATGCCAGAGCTCCCAAAGTCTGTGGTCACTTCTGAAGTAGAGCTGGTTTAAAGACCTTCAGTGGCAGTAAAACAAATGTGGGTTGGATTAAAACGTGTCCTTTTTGTGTGCAAGTGAAAGTAAGGGATTCCTTTATGAAGGAAAATGTACTCAGAAAAAGGAAGTGTTGAATTTAGGCATAGTTTGTTGAAAGTCAGAATGAAGACCCCCACCATTTTAAAGAAAATGTAAAGATGAGACCCTCTCTGCAGTAGTTCGCACTGGCATTGCTGCTAGTAAGCTTATAGCAACTAAGTTTTGCATAATGTGAATGAGTCTGCATTGCCATGCCATGTAGCTGCGGGTTAATTGTTGCTTGAACAATTGAATAAAATCTCAAGTGATGCATGATGTATGCCACCGTTTATTCTTTTGGAAGTATATTTACCTGTGTTGACCATTGAAGAGTTAACTCCCATATGGAAAGCTGACCGGAAGCTTGGAACTTAGCCCCACATTACTTACCCTGATGTCACAATATGGTAGGAAATGAGATTATCACTACATCCGTGCATCCAGGGATCTTGCATTTTGCTGAATGTTGCCAATTTCAATAGTGTTTCATTACACAATGCACATTTATAGCGGATATGTCAAAAAACTGTAAGGTAAATAGATTTTGTAGGCGAACTTTAACATATTGATTAGGGTTAAATTCCAAATTTGTTGTAGATGGGATACTGTGGAAGGAATTTTGGGAATGCCTAAAAGCAGTCTTGTGAATCCGTTTACTTTGCAGTCTTGTGAATCCGTTTACTTTGCCTTTCAGTTCTCTGAGTAGGCCGTTTAAGAGACCCTTTTTCAACAACCCATTTAGGTGATTGGCATGGCATATGTTTACTACTTAAAAAAATTCATAGTTTCTAAAGTACTTTAAAATGAAGTGGTTTAATATGGTAATTAAAAGGCTTTGTGATACCAAGAGTATCTGGGGTTCTTGATATCCTTACACCTGTTTATTTTCAAGTTTTTGAGACCAGATATTGTGGATGGGTTAACTACAAATTAGTCTGATTTTTTTTTTTTTTTTTTTTTTTTTTCCCCCCACAGTGAACAGCTAATGCAGCTTTATGGAGCACGTCAACGCAGACGTCTGAATCGTGGCCTCCGCCGAAAACAGCAGTCTCTGTTGAAACGTCTGCGTAAAGCAAAGAAAGAGGCTCCTCCAATGGAAAAACCAGAGGTTGTAAAAACCCATTTGCGTGACATGATCATTCTTCCAGAGATGGTGGGCAGCATGGTTGGTGTCTACAATGGCAAGGCCTTCAACCAGGTTGAAATCAAGGTAACAAATGTTTAAGTGGGGCAGGTGCTGGCTTTTTCAAGTGAACCTTATGCTTTGCAGATGCTTGTGGAAGTGTCCCATGAACGGCCACAACCTGCAGATATCTTAACAGTAGCAAGATACTGCCCTCGTGAAATATGAAATGCAGTGCTAGGTAATCCCTTTCTAAAACATATACAGTAGATATAAAAAGTTTACACACCCCTGTTAAAATGCCAGATTTTTGTAATATAAAGAAATGAGACCAGTACATTTCAAAACTTTTCCCACCTTTAATGTGACCTATAACCTGTACAATTCAGTTGAAAAACAAATGTTAGGGGAAGAATTGTACAAAATAAAAAAATGTACAATAACCTGGTTGCATAAGTGTGCACACCCTGAAACTATTACTTTGTTGAAGTACCTTTTGATTTAATTACAACATTCAGTCTTCTTGGGTACATTGCTGTCCGAGACTGATTAATCCCAAATAAAGTTCAGCTGTCCCAGTAGGATTTTCCTTACATGTTACCCATTTGCCTACTATAGCAAAAGCCATGGTTCGCAGTAAGTTTACAAAGCATCAAAGGGATCTTATTGTTGAAAGGCATCATTCTGGAAAAGGGTACAAAAAAATTTCCACAGCATTGGATATACCATGGAACGCAGTGAAAACTGTCATCAAAAAGTGGATAAAATATGGGACAACAGTGATGTTGCAAAGAACTGGACATCCCTCCAAAATTGGAAAAGACCAGAGGAAAACTGGTCAGGGAGGCTGCCAAGAGACCTACAGCAACACTGAAGGAGCTGCAGGAATTTCTGGCAAGTACTGGTTGTGTACGAATTTCTGGCAAGTACTGGCTGTATACTACATGTGACAGTCTCACATATTCTCCATATGTCTGGGCAATGGGGTAGATTTGCAAGATGGAAGCCTTTCCTTGCACAGAAAAACACCCAGGCTCAGCTAAAATTTGCAAAACAATGGATCAAGTCTCCCAAAAGCATGTGGGGGAAAATGTGTTATGGTCTGAGACCAAGGTTGAACTTTTTGGCCACAATTCCAAAAAGTATGTGTGGCACAAAAACAACACTTCACAGTATCATGCTTTGGGGTTGCTTTTCTTTAGCTGGAACTGGGGCTTTAGTCAAGGTGGGGGGGATTATGAACAGTTCAAATACCAATCACTTTTGGCCCAAAGCCTTCAGGCATCTGTTAGAATGCTGAAGGTGAAGAGGAATTTCACCTTTCAACATGAGTGACCCCAGGCATACGTCCATATCAACAAAAGAATGGCTTCGCCAGAAAAAAATTAGTTTTGGAATGGCCCAGCCAGAGCCCAGACCCAAATCCAATAGAAAATTTGTGGGGTGACCTGAAGAGGGCTGTGCACAAGAGATGCCCTCACAATCTGACAGATTTGGAGTGCTTTTGCAAGGAAGTGTGGGTAGTTTGCCAAGTCCAGATTTGCCATGCTGATACTCCTACCCAAGAAGACTGAATGTTGAAGCATATACCTTTCGATTTTAATTACAGCAAAGTATTAAAGTGTGCACCCGCTTATTGTATGTTTTTTATTTCTTTTTTTCCCCTAACAATTTGTTTTTCAATTGAATTGTACAGGTTATAGGTCACATTAAAGGTGGGAAAAGTTTTGAAATTTATTGGTCTCGTTTCTTTATATTACGAAAATCTGGCATTTTAACAGTGGTGTGTAAACTTTACATACCACTGTACATGTAAGATGGGTTGTTGAATCCGCTTTGGAATTTAAGTACATAAACTATGTGGTCTAGTCATTGTTGAAGCTGTCTCGTGTATTGATGTGAAGTTGCATGCTTCTCACGAAGGGGCATAAATTGAGTTTAATGCCTTTTAATATCTCCTTTTTTCGAGCAGTACTCTATCCCCAGTTTGAATGATCAAGAATTGTATCTGACAGCTTCTCCAAGAATAATTAATGGGCGCTTTAGCACAGCAGATTTTTTTGTATTTTAATACTGCTGCTTTTGGGAAGAAGGTACAGTTTTGGAAAGGTCAAAGTATAAGGAAAAACTGTAGTCCTCCCCAGAATAGTATGTAGGATAGTTTGATAAACCAGTTTCTAGTTAGAACCACACAAATGAGAAGCCAAACACAAAGCCCAAATGAAGGCTGCTGTTCAGTCCAGGAATTAGAACCGAAACCACACTGGAGTAGAAGGTTAAAATTTATTAACCATAAAATGTTCATCAGAATCATTCTGCACTTCCATTTTCCACATTTAAATACCCCACCCATAATCACACATCCAGTAAAAATCCCCAATCAATTAAACATTTAAATCAGAGTACATCAAAAAATAAACATATGTATCCAATATCATAGTAATTAAACTGGTTTATATGAAATATAATAAACCAGAGTGACGAAACTTTTGTACATTTAAACCTCACTGTGTAGTAAACGCCTCTTAAAATCTAAACCTCTACTATCTTCCTGTTAAAACTCAGGGGCCCCCTCTACACTGTGTGATTTTTAAAACACAGGTGATGGGACAAACTTTCATTAAGGCCAGGGGGGCTAGTGGCCTTGAGTCTTAAGTTACCAGCTTAGTTGTCTTGCCTCCAATAGATCTTCCCAAGGTCCACCCCTAATATCCTTTTGCACTCGTTCTAGGCCAAAAAAGCCAAAACTATGATCTCTATTTTCACTGACATGTTTGGTCAAGACCTTTCTTTATATCCAACCAGCGTTCATACAGACTCTCTCTAAACTTCCTCTTGATTTTTCCCACATAATGTTCACATTTTAGACACTTAGCAGTTGTAATTCTATTGGGGTCATTATGTAGCTATGGGCCTTTGACTGAATGTTATAATGGTTCACCTTCCACTGTGTGCAACTCCCACACTTGTACATTCCCCATTTTTTGTTGGTAACGTTAGGACCACAGCCCATGGTTGCATGTTCCAGGAAGTTTTTTTAAGGTTTTCCCTCTCCTAAAAACTATCTGGGGTCTGTCACCTGCTAATGCTGGCCATGTCCTTGTAAAGGGAAAAAATGTTCCAATACTTGAGTTAAATGTAGAAATGCTTCATTACAATACTGAGAGAGGCTCCCTGCAAATCAAACAACCCTTTTTTTTTTTCCTTTTGAATGTACCCCCACCAGGAGCCATAGGGGAACCAATAAGGGGAAGAATATCCCCACTTGCCCTCCTTGATTTGATGTCTTCAACCACTTGGGACACCAATCCTACTGGGTAACCCCTACAAAAACATAGTCCCAAGTTTTTCACACTCTTGCAAAAATTGCTCCCAATTGGACATCCTGTAGCCTAATAGAATATACTAACCCTTGACTATCCCAAACTTTTGATGAGAGGGATGGTTACTCTTAGTGTAGAATACTATTAGTATATGTGGGTTTTCGATAGATGGTACTAACCCAATTCTTATTGACTAGATAGTTAGAAATGGTGATTGTCCAAATAATTGATGGAAAAAGAATCGTATTGATGTGTAAACCTAAAGAAGGAAGTGGAAGAGTTCAAAAAATCCATAACCTTCCCCAATTTCACCAACGGTTCTATCCCACACTATCCAAAAACCTGAGAGAGTCTCCATGGTTTAACTTCAAAATGTGATTTTAACAAGATGGATAGCAAAGATGGGGGCACATGCAGCCCCCATCGCTACCCCTTTTCTTTGTCTAAAATACTGACCTTCAAGGTACGCACAATTATATTTCAGTACCAATTCCATGCACAAAACTGAAACGTTGACCATGTTGTTAATATTGTTAAATGCGGTACATTCATAGAAAATCATGGAACCACTCTAGTCCCAGCTCATGTGGAATAACATTAAACAATTCGACCAAGTCTGTGGTAATGAAACACACTATTCAGAGTATTCCACGTTTTTCATTTTCAATAAAAAGTCCCAGGAATCTTTGCATATGTGATTGAATAAAGTTCAAACAATTCTTTTAAAATATCTACATATTTCCCAAGGGGGTGGGTCTTAGACTTTCTAGCACTAGCAATCAGCATCATGGGTGGATTGGTGGGTTTTAGTTGGCTTTGAATTTGTCTCTTGTTGACAAATTAAGTTCAGAAAAGGAATGCAGTTTCAAATGTCTAACTTACCGTGAATTACCTTTCAGGCAGGCTTTTCCTATTACAGTATGCCTTTTTATGTTTCATTGTAGACTACTCCTGACAGTGTTGCTGGCAACGATGTAAACAAGGTACTTGCCGGGACTTGAGAGTCCCTCTTGCCAGTTCTAGCAGCAGGGAATAATAAAATAGGCTTGTCACTAAGGAGGTGATAAGTCTGTCTGGCTTTTAAGGGCCAGGTTCCTCCTGAGCATGTTTTGACTTTGACAGGAGGCCTCCCTGGACCCTGCTCAGACTTACAAGGTCACGGATGTGCTGTGCATTAAGGGACTATGCTCAAGTACCCCTGGGTGCAGCTGTTTCAAGTAAGTGTGTTAATCTGCTTAAAGGGACCATCCATCAGTATGCTGTTTGGGCCTTCTAGGCCAGTACATTTAAAGGTACCAGCCCACCACTGTGGTACTGTGTAAAAAGTGTATGTATTGTATAACGTGAAGCCCCTTGTAGTCGGGGGGGGGGTGGCAAGGCATCTCCCCTGTGATTCAATGGTTTTCATGGGTGGAAGACTGGCACTTTATGATCAAAGTTGCTAGCTGCGACTGCTTTAAAAATTGGAGAGGAGACACTGACTTAATCACAAATATAAGATGATCAGTTAATGTTTGCCACAATTAAAATGGACAAAAACTGCTAATGAGTGACAGTGACTTGGATTTTTTTTCCTTCCAGTCATAATGTGTTGTTAATGTTTTAGTCTCAACTGTTTTAGCAGTAGCCTGGCAGACTATCCTCCCACACTCTTGATTTAACCGTCTCTCTTCGGCAGGCCAGTGGTCTCATTGTTGCTTTTTTCATTTTTGGTCTTGCCTGAAATGCTTTATATTAGTTTTTTGTGGCAACTTTCTTGCCGTTTTTAGTTGTAGTGTAAATTGTACTGGAGAGGTTTGCTTGTGGTGACAACTGGCTTTCCACAAGTTCATTATTTGAAATGCTGAAGTGCTTCACTAACGTTTTAGTTCAGGTGTGTATTTACGGTTTACTATTATCTCAACATTTTAAATTAGCATCTTAATCATGTAATCTGCTTTGTGGTGCAGTGTATTTACAATTTGAGTTGATTAAATATTGAGGGTTGTTTTCCTTAAAAGTCACTTGGAAATGGGTTGGATCCAAAATAATTTTCACAAGTCTGAGCGAGTGGTACCAGATCTTTTGCTACCCATTGTATTGGGTAGTGGCTTGTAGTAGTCTTGGAGGGGAAGGAGATGAGTGAGCTGGTTGTCCTGTAGAATGCAAACTTCAGCTATAATTTGAAGTTGATTGGATTGAGTAGCCCCCCAAACTGTATTTTAATGTTTTGAAACTTGTCTGTTCCTTACTTGCTAAATCTTTTTTTTTTTTCTTCTTTCTGTCTTTCTGCAGCCGGAGATGATTGGCCACTACCTGGGCGAGTTCTCAATCACCTATAAGCCAGTCAAGCACGGCAGACCTGGTATTGGTGCCACCCACTCTTCCAGATTCATTCCTCTAAAGTAAACTGCATCTTTTGGGGCATGTGTTATGTAAATAAAAGCTTTTCTCTAAATTTTTGTTTTGTTGTCCTACCAGTTTCCTGAAAGAATGTTGCAGAGACACACACACATGCTGGTGGCTTATTCAGAAAAGTTTTGTAATAAGGGTATGGAGTAGTCCTGAACAATGGAGTACTTGCAAATGTGAGAGCTTTTGAGTGTCATGAAGCAAGAATTTAAAATATACTGGAAGAAAACTTGAAGTTGAGATTGGTATCATGGAATGGGGCAATAACAATATCACCTTTATTCATGAACCAACCCAGCACTGTGACCTAGAGGAGTGGTGTGGTGCAAGCAGTCATGGAAGGAGCAAGCCCCATACAATATAGGATGTGGTAGCACATCTTGGATGTAAATTATAAAAATTTGGGCCCTTTTTGATGTGGTGGAGATGTACAGTATAGCCTTTGGCAGCTTAGATGGTTTGGGGTGGATTTGGTTATGTTGGAGGTATGGATTGACAAGGGATGAAGTGAGCAGCTGACGCCAGCTCCCCTATCCTGGTGGAGTGGGTAGTCCTGCTGTCCTGATTTGGTAGCCACTCCCCCGACTAGATGTGTGCTGTCCACAGTGTGACATTTGAGTGTATGAGCCTGCCCAAGGCTCACAGTATAGTTCAACATAGTGTTCAAAATTGTCTTATGTATTGGGCCTAGAGAACTGATATTGCATCATGCTCATAGCTCAGTATAGCAGATTGCTTAGATTCAATTTGTTGGGAATGAGCAGCTTTCTGACTAATGCCTGCTATGATCCCAGGCTCTGGTTTTCCCTTCCCAGTATCTCTTGAAGTCAAGAAGTTGAATGAACTAAAAGTGGATGTTGGGTTATGGTTGCAGTAAGGGTGTGGTCACACATTTTGTGGAGCTAGACATAAATTTGGGAACTTCTGTATAGCATTTGTTCTAGAGTAAATTCTTATCTTGATTGTGCCTGACATGCACATTGTTGATCATTCTTGAATTTTGAATCAACAAATTGTAGTAAAAGAATGCAGTCCGGCATGCATTTCACGCAGTTTATTCAGTGGTCTTTTTTAAGATCAAGAAAATTGCATGTCTGGGCCCTTGTCACAGTGGGGGGAAACGCTGCTACCTGTTTTCTAATAGCAACACTTGTGCTGGAAGGACTGGATGGCGTGTGTTTAAGGTTCAGGAGGCTATGCATGGTTGGATTCTGGCACCTGACAACTAGCAGTGAGTTTCTCTTTATCCAGCCTGGTAAAGGGATCATCTGTGTCTCAGTGGGTGGAAGGTGTAAGAGGAGTACTACTAAGTCCTCACACAAGTGCTACTAAGAGAAAATTTGTAGCTGGATTACCTTGCAATGTGTTTAAAAACAGTGTAGCTATAGTGTGTGATGTGCAAACAAGCCCAAACCAGCTGAAACGTTTGGTTTAAGTACCATAAAAAATAGAAGATCCTAGTAACACAGAAATCTAGCCAATCCTGCTAGCCCCTGCTTGCTTTACCAATCAATCAGTCTGTGCCAGACAAGGTCCAGGTAGTGCTGCTAATCTCATTAGCAGAGAAGATAGACCTCTACCAACACAAGATGGCTGCCAGAAACTAAGAAGGCAAAAAACAAACTGCTCTGGATGCAGTAAACCTGCATCCAGACTGCTGCTCAATTTTAGGGTTAAGAACACCATAAAACTAAAAGCACAGATTAACCACTTAAAACCAGAGTGCACAGTATGAAAAAATAATCAGTGAATTGCTTTAAAACTATGCAAATGTGATAAATTAACTCACAATCAGAACAGTTAAAAACAGCTCAAAGCAGTAATTCAGTAGAATACTGTAATCCGTTTAATCAGGCTGCTGACAAGAAGTAACACATGCGACAAAACTATATTCAGTTGAGCACCTAAGCACAAGGAAAATGGAGCAGGACGAGGCACTAATTTAAGTAGAAAGTGAGGAGACAAGATAATTCAAGGTTAAAGGAGAACCGCACCCACAGACTCAAACATGTTTATTTAATCGTGGTTTGGCATTTCCTACATTTTAACACTGCCCTGGGACTATTTACAGGTTTTTAAATATTTTTATACGCAATTTGAGTCTGACCACATGGGGTCTGGAATCTTGAAATAACTGATTGTTTAGTCTGTCCCGTCATGCAGTTCTTGTGTGTGTTGGTCATGAATCCCTATTTCTTCCTGAAGCTCCTGTCACTGCACTGACTACATAAAACTAACAAAGACAAGCAGTGTGTGCAAGTGACATTTTATGCCATTCAGTGACTACTTAAAACACAAACTGTGCAAATGCCACAGAACAGACTCAGAAGTGCTTTTTACTGCTGCTGCTTTTTAGAGTGGCTAAACTGCAGTTTCAGTCTCCCATCCCCTTCACACCTACCTTACCTAGCTGTCAAAGTTCTAAGGGTAATTTGAGCTGTTACCTGTGATCAACAGCCCACAGCTCTTGTTCTAGCCTTTACTTTCTGTATGGGTAGGGAAAGGACCAGGCAGATGTGACATCGTAGCATGTGTGGGTTTTTAGGAAGGTTATGGAAATGTCAGTTTGGGGAAGGAATTTACCAGAAAACTACATGTATTCATAGGTGGTGTTAACATCAGTGAAATAGAGACTGCTGCAGGCTTTACTGCTTTAGTTTTTTAAAGTGGAACCACCACAGTACAGTAAGTTACTGTTCTAATGGAGAAAAAAAAAATCTATAAAATATTTTACATGTTGTATTTTTTAGTCATAGCAGGGACAGTAAGGAAGAAAAAGGACAGAGAAGTTGAGCCTTTGATGTCCTTTAAGAAGCTGAAGGGGTGATCCTTCACAACTGATTACTCTGTCCTCTGTAGAATGAGCTGATGCAGTCAGTGGGCCTTCAAAGCTGATCTCGCTGTAATCTGTAGTATGAGCTGATGCAGTGGGACTGGGAGGAGTCTGTCAAATTTATAGTAGAGGTGGGCAGCTCAAAGCCACCAAGCTTCAAGACCACAGCAACAGTTTGGTGCGGATACAAGAGCAGAGCAGAGGCAGGGATTCAATTCACTCAGCCTAAAATACAGTTGCATGGTTTAAACAGATGCCCAGCAAATACTTAATTGGAAGTGCAGAAAACAGTTGAAAATAAAGCACTTGCCTTTTGTAGTCTCGCAGCAGGGTTTTGGTAAACAGCAGAGCGAGGGCAGAAGGCCTAACCCACTACAGCTTTGAGCAAACTAGCACAAACTGGTTTAAATACTGGCTGTTTGGCTTGTTCTTGTGCCCAAATTATCCGATCAAAAAAACCTAAACGGAACCCCTGTAGCAGTAACTCTAGCTAGATCAGACCACAGGGATTCCAGGCGTTTCCATATTTGGGAGATTGGTTCATAGCCACTCCAACCAGGCATCATCTGATTTCAAGCTAGACTATGTACTCCAGTTATGGTCTCTCCTAAAGATTTGTCAATCACCACAAATCTCATGAACTAATACTGATACTGGAATTCCTCAGTGCCTTACACAATACAGTCACTCAAATGGCTTCTCGCCCTCTGTCCAGAGTTGTCTATTCATTTCCAGGTCAGATCATTCAAAATCTTTGTTGGCTTGACTGATTTTCCAACCCTTGAGATCCACGTCAGAGGCAATTCTTCTGTTGGCAAGGTACCATATGAGAATTCTTCAGTGAACACTCACAACTCGATGGTCCATTTTCTGTCTGCCGTTATTCAGTCGGGCAAAATAACACAATCTTGCCAAGAATCTTATGGTGGATACACTTGTAGGGTACAAGATTTCTCCCATACTTGGACAGTTGGCTCCTCACTTCCCATTCAGTGGAGTCCATGATTGAAGCCAAGACACAGAAATCAAATATGACCCCATCTCAGGTGATCACATTCATAGGCTACAGTCTTAATACTACTCTATGTATAGTCAGCCTGTAGTCGGCAGTGGATGTGCTGAGAATAACTGTTCAGTCCCTTCTTGACCACATCTCATGTGGTTTTAGTTCCAAGGGCACTGGGTCTGTGGTTTATTCTCTCTCATTTTCACATGAGAATCCTACAGTTGTTAAAACCTCAGTGGTGTCATCGTCTTTTTCCAAAACCTCATCATAAATTCTTGATCTAATCTGAGAAGGCGAGAGTCTTCTGTTGTATTATAGGGGAAATGCTTTATAGCTCCTGTTCCTGCGGCATTGATGACCATGGATGTATCCTCAGTGGAGCAGATGGACCATTATGAGAGGAAGGCTAGTCCTTGTTTAGTGTTCTTACTTTGGCTTCTCTTCACAAATGTGCTGGAATTGAGGGCAGTCCTGTTGGTGTTTTTAGAAACTTCAGGATTACCTTCCATAGGGTATGAGCTCTATCCAGGCAGCATGACCGTAGTTTGGTACAAATAAGGATGAAAAAGATTGTATCCACTGTAAGTATTGAGGGTATGGCAGTGGATGATGCCCTCCATCTGTTTTCCTGAGGTAGCACACATCCCAGGGGTGAGTTGTCTAGCAGATGTTCCCAACAGGTCACTACTCACTCCTCATAAGCCAGCCTTCAGTCCAGTGATAGCCAGGCAGATTTTTCATTGTTGGGTCACTCCCTACTACGTTCTTTTCACCTATCCCCAGAATGCCAAGTGGAGTTTTTCTTTGATCCACCCCCATGGACAGTGTGTCTCAGCAGTAGCCTGTAAGGATACTCTGTGCCTGTCCCTGCTTCCCTTAAATTCCTGTATTCATCCAGAAAGGAGTAAAGGTGCATGGTAGTGTCATCCTTATAGCCCCTTTCTGGCACAGGCAAATCCGTTTTCCTCTTCTGAAGCTACCCTAACTTCTGGATGTGGTCATTCACCTGTTCAGGTCTCATCTGGTTTAAAGATGACCTCTGTTTCTCTAGTTCCAGTGATGGCCAGAGATCACCTCACTGAAGTAGTAAAGATTCTTTTGGTTTCCAAGCAGGATTGCACATGGAAAATCTATCACAGTGACTAAACATATTTTGCTGTGTGTGCTAATAGTCAAGACTTTGATCCCTTTTGTGCATCGCTACCTGACTTTTTTCCCCCAGTCTTTTTCAAGCAAATACTATTTTTTTTCTCACTATAGAGTACAGCTAGTAGCTATTCTAGTTTTCATGTAGGGTCCAAGGACCATTCCTTAGCCTTTGACAAGTTTACTTCTAATTGAAATACCACTTACTTGAAGATGACTTTTACCAAGATGACACCAAACTGTTAATTTACTGAACAGTCATATTACCATTTTTTTTAAAACCTGGTTAAGCAAGCACTAAGCCAACATGAGAGAAATTGCCCTTTTCCTCACTGTAGTGCAATGCCAGAGTTGGTATATTTGGTTAGGGGGTTGTGGAGGTGCATCTCCCCACCTGTGTGAGTTTGACACTGCAGTATGTTTTTGTTCAGTGTTAGCCAAGTGTATATTTTACCCTGTTAAAGAAGTGTGATCGTTTGTAAATTAACAGTTCTCTGTTTTGGGTAAGTAGTCTTTTCTGTCAAAGACCCGCTACTGCCACAAGACTCTTATTTGGTATTAAAAATGTTAAGCAAGGCCCTTTGATCTGGCTTTAGCAGAGCAATTTAAGTTTCTCCCCTGGAAAGAATTTGTTTTTGGTGGCAGTTACCAAGATGACCGCACGCTGAGCAGCAGCTTAACTTAAACTCCCCCTGTGTGAAGCCAAACTGAGAAACAAAGGCCTGTGATGGTGTTGGCTTCAGTTACTGGCTAGGAAGTACACTGCCTGGATGCCATCAAAGAAGAAACTAAGAAAATCAACTAGAAAAGGTGAAAGAACACTGGGAAAAATTGTGCAACTATTCAGCAAAAAGCAGTTCAGGCTTCACCTATGGTACCAGATATTGCTTCCAGTAATCTAAAGGAAGCAAGGAGGTACCTACTCAGCACAAGATCCTCGTGGGCAGCCAGTAATCTAAGCCCTTCAGAGAGTCAAGCTGAAAATACTACTTTATATATTTATTTTAAGTATTTTTGTGCTTTTCTTTTTCTCTTATCTATTTTTTTATTCTGTTTGCTGATACATTGCTACTTTTTTTCTTGTTTTATTCTTCTGATATTCTGCTTTCTTCTCAGTTTGTTTTAAATATTTTGTAATGTAACCAATTGTTTGTGTTTGCTGTGATAGCCGATTTATAGCATTTATTTATGTTTACTAACTGTGTTTTCTGCTTGTCTCTTGAAAAAAAAAAAAAAAAAAAAAAAAAAAATTGCTTTTGTCCTCTTGTTTTTGTTTGATTCAGTAGTCACTGATCCTTTTGGATCCCTGGACTTTGTTTGTTCCTCCTGTTACTGATTCTTTGGGAGGCTTTAAAAAGAACCTGTTTCCTTTTGGAGTGAGTGGAGTGGGAAGCCAGTTGGTCCAGTTTTGTGAGGTTTTTTCCAGTTTTCTTGTGCTTTTTGTGTGATATTGGTTCTAGTTTATTCAGTTCCTAGCTTCTTTCAGCCCCACATAAAAAACAGCGCTAAACGCTGCTTGCTGAAAGCCGGCGCTGGCTACCTAAACTACTGCACACAACCAGTTTTAAAAAGGCCTGGATTAATAATACTACTGATACATTCTCAAATTTTCCTTAAAAATACTTCCCCTCAACTAAGCTATTCTCTATCCCTTTAACTAATAACATCAACTTCTCTCTACTTTATACTAAGATCTGACTTCTTGTCATCTGTGCAACCCCTATCTGTTCTCCCCAGCCTACATCTTGCTCCCACTCTTGTCATAGATAGTACCACTCAAAAATAACCCCATTTCTACCAAAACCCCCCCTCTCCCCGGAATCTTCAAAGTTTTTCCCTATTCCTTCTTAAGTGGGGCAATGTTACATGCTGACGTCCTGTCGACAGTCAGCTCCTGAACCTAGCTTTACACAGTTAAAACCACAATTGCACGTTACCAAACCTCCAACATCCTCCTCCCACAATCTCCTACAAAATGCAAACCAACTGAGGCAAAGTAAACACGAGGACTGGAGTCTCTGATGGACAAACTGGTGCTGTCAGAAGGAAGACCACAGGAGACATACTTTTTCGGAATAGACCCAGTCTCACAACACCCACAATACACATACATACACATATAAACACAAATCTACAGAAACAATGACCTGCAAAACACCAGACCCAAACAAAAAATCTAAGCAACAACCCACCACCCCACCACCAGAGCATTGCAAAGAACCCAACACACACAGCTCTTGCAACCAGTCACAACGCTCAGTAGAGTCAGAAGGAGAACATCACTCAGGCACACTAGTCAGCCAGAACGCTTAGTCAGACACACATAATGCGTCAGGATAGTCTGTCCTTGTGATTTCAAAGAGTGACTGGAGTCAGGGCCAGCCAGTAGTGTGCTGACCGAAAGCTCACTAACTGTCAACAAATGGAGCAGTCATTGCTCATCAACAGCAGAAATGACACATGACGCAAAACCATTGTCACTCTTGACCACTGGTACGAATGATATCCTGGACTACAAGAGCCAGCCCAGGATTAGCCTGACCCTGACCATGAGCCCCTGTGGATAAGATAAGATCCACCTGAGCAGCATCCTACCTTCACCTCAAGGACAATTAACGCTGCCAGTGGTCCAAGTCAATAATATAGATCCTTGAGTCAAACGTGCTTGGAGCTGATTAAAAGAAAAATAAAATAAAGCACTGAAGGAGTATATCAAAGGCTGGAAGAAATTGAATGTTTTCAACATATTTAGATAAGCCGCTAAAACTGGAAAAATCTGAGGAAATAATGAAAGGCTGGCTGAGTAGGAGACTGTGCAAGAAATGTTTAAAATATGGTAGAATTTAGGGGATGGAGCATGAAAGGAATATCCTGAGATTTTCTGCTGAACCAGAGAAACCGACTGTATTAATTTTATGAAGGCACAAATAAACAACTGGACTGGTATTCCACAGCAGGAGCTGCTGTTTGAAGGGGCACATTGTGTGCATGCTCCAAATCTAGCCATGAGAAAACAGCCAAGACCTTTATTAGTAAAGATGCAGATGTCTCGGCAGAAAGTTGATCCTGACAAAACTGGCAAAGTAGTAAAAGTTTGAGACTGTGTTTGAAAAATTATTCACTGTACACCAGGCAGAAGAGCAACGCACTTATTCTAGTGATCAGAGAATGTCAAGAGACAAGTGTGAGATTCAAGCTGCTCTATCCAGCTGTCTTCAGAATATTTTTCCCCTGGAGGATCAATAATTTTTGATGCAGAAATGGCTCTGGAGGAAATGTAAACGTTTGTCCAACAAAAAGTGAGCCATCAAGCAAAAATAAACGCCAGTTCTCATTCTTTTGATGACAAAGCACACAGATTTTTGCCAGTGAAGCTTTTTCCATAGTTCCACAGGATCATGCTTGTTAAGACTGAGAAGAACACATGAACTGACCAGAAGAATCGAGTGTACCTTGGAAATGAACCAGAATTGGGAGACTGACATGAACAGAAAGCAGCAACATGGACATTGAATAAATGTGAGACTGCAAATCATCAAATTTGTGAAATATGGCTGTATAAGAATAAGTAGCAAGAGCAGATTTTTGACTGTAAGCTTTCAAGCAAATAAAGCATGTGCCTCATTACGTCATTAATATTTGGAAGGACTGATTGGAGAGGAAGGAAAAGTTAACCGCGTAAAATGTTTGTTTTTTTAACAGAATTTCTGTGAAACTTTTCACAATATAAATTGCATATTTTATAGTAAAATATTTATTGTATGTGATGGTTACTAAAGTAAACAGACGCCCGGGCACAGCAGTCTGTCAAATGGGGTCCTAGGTGAAGTGATGGACCAGCCCCCACCCCATACAACCATTCCAGTATTCCATTACTTGGCGGTCTCCTCCCAGTTGCCATAAACTGTTCAAATCTGTGCATACTAATTTTCTTTACTTTTACAGTGCTTACAGACATTTGATTTAAAACCTTTTTTATTTCAAGTTTTGTAGCACAAACCCTGACTTTCCTGGTAAAAATGAAACCATATTCTCACATTGAAACCAGACTGAACATGAACAGTAATACACTTCTTTTGAAACACTCATTCATTGAAAATGCATCTGGCCAGTGGTGGATTGTGTACATTTACACCCAGTGACATCTCCCAAACCCAGCAATTATAGCTACATTGACTATATCTTTCCCAGATGTCTGTTAAAATTAACAATGACCACTGTCTCGTTTCAAATTTGTGTCACGAAATGCACAGTAGCCAAAATATTCCATCTTAATACACACACACACACACACACACACACACACACAGTAGTGCTGCAAAGGCAGTTTGACTGTTTTAAAAAATGACCAGATAGGAGTATAAGGTACTTTGATCCACAGAGAGCTCCACTCCAGCAGTTATAACTACTATGACTGTGTACACCCATTGTTATGAAGAAATTAGTTGTATGTACTTTGTGGAGATCATCCAAAGTTTATACAAACGATCTCTAGCTTCATACCATAAGATTCAGTCATGTGTAGCACATTTTAAAGAGAGGAGCATTTATAAAAGCACAATCAACCACCTGATTGTGCCGAGTCTGTATGCACGATCTCTGCAGAAGTAAGTCATCTGAAGAATACCACATTAAAAAGAGAATGCAGAGGTTTCAGCTGGCAAATAACTTTGCATTTGGGTGTTTCAGAGATAATGATAAATGCAGCGTTTGCTGCCCTTGAAGGATAAGTTCCTTGTGTTGCGTTAAAAAGTAGTGTGCTGGTGATGTTGACCAAACATTTCCTGAAATAAATTAGCTATGCCGTAGTAGGAAATGGGTGGCAAAGAATGACAGCAGGTGTGTGGTTATTGGGCATGCAGTGTTGGGATAATCAAGGAGCCTAGCACAAATTCCCAATTGTTCCAAAGTATTGTCTTAAATGACTTGCTTAGTGTCACATGGAGGTAATTGAATGCAGAAAAATTAAAATCCTGAACCCTTTCCACAAGAAACAACTGATTAACTAGTTTGAACTTTAATCCTCTTAACTGTCAGACTAACAGTTTAAATTTAGAAATGCTTTACAATCCAGTCTTGTTGAGAAGACTACCACAGTAACTTTCAACAATGTCTACACAAGGGATGCTAAAGATAAAGTAGTTTTAATAATCATGAAATAATGCAGAGAAACTTAAGCCCTTGGAATTTGCTGGAGGCTTTGAAGAAAATGTCAAAAAATGTTACTAAAATGCAACATGCTTAGACTGGATTGTACAATCCAAGCCTATTAAGGAATTATTCATTAGTGCATTGAATAAAGCAAAACAATTGCATACAATGTAAATGTAGCTTTTGTTCAACATCCCACATGTTGCACACAAATATAAATTAGTAATGTTTTTAGCAGTTTTTTTTTTTTTTTGGGGGGGGGGGGCGGGTTATCTTAAAGGGCACTTGCATCTCATTTTTGACCTGCCTAGATCTACTCTGGCAGATCACGGTAAATCACTTGTTACCAGAATGGGTCTAGGAGTTAAATGACACTTGACTGGCAAGCCCCAATAACAAAGTGGGGCATTTCACATGCACAGTTTTGCTTTTACTCTGACATTTTGCACCCACACTTGCTCCTGTTTCACTGGCTGAAAGCAGCAGGATGTGGGCAAAGCAGGAAACTACTTGATGTAGTCATAAAAAATGTAAGTATGAGAGCACTGAATACAATAAACAATTTCTCTTTAGCAGCAAATGTTTCAGCTTGCCTTTTAGGCTGCAGTAGAGAACTACATTTTTCTTTTTTCTCCCATTTCCATGGAGACAAGCTGATGAAATAAAAGCACAAGGTTGAAAGCTAATGATTTTTGAAAGCATGTACACTTTCACATCAAGGATAAGACTACATAAAACAGATTTCAATTAGTGTAAGTAGAAGTACAGACAAAAGCATACATCTTAGCATGGATAACCTCAATTTTAAGTTATATAGGACCTGTGTTAGCTCTCTTTGGCACAAATGTTCCTATTAGAAGGGTTAAAAACTGTGTTATTTAAAGATGTAGATGGTATGTGCTTGTATTAAGTTAACAGGATATGGTATGTTTGAGGGTTTTATTAAAACACAAAATCTTGTAAAATATTTCAATATTGATAATTGTATAAAGGACTAAACCTGTCTAGTGTTGATGGATGCATGTATCACAAAAGCTGAAACCTGCTCTCTATATATAAAAATAGGTGGCAATAATGACATCTTAGCCTAATGGTGACACTTAACATATCATGGTATGTGAATGGCATTATGGGTATAGACAAATTCAAGAATACTTCGTTATATTGAAGAAATGAATAGTGCAAATAGCAGTGCTATAGGAAATGCACAGCTATTCCTTAGGTTAGTGAATTAAGCAAAACAATTGCAGACATTATAAAAGCTGTAACAGTAGCTTTTGTTCAGCAACCTCTAACTCCCAGATCAGAAATGGCAGTGTATATACCATACAGTTGTTTTTTTGGGTGGGAGTTGTATGTTTGAATGAATCTTTCATCTCATTTTGACCAGCCTAGGTCTTCTCTGACCAACTACTCTAAATCAATTAAAAAGTTAGCAGAATGGGTCTGGCAGTTGGATTAAGGTGTTCTTACTGACAAGCCCCAATAGCCAAGTGGGACATTTTATATACACACAACACAGTTTTGCTTCTTTGAAATTTCATGCCCATGCTTGCTTCTGTTTCATTGGTTGAAAGCAGCAGAACGTGGATGTGGGCAAAGAAGGAAACTAACTGGTTGCAAAAGAAAAAAAAGTTGTGTTTTTTTTTTTTTTTAAATTTAATGTGGCTGGGGCCCTAGGCAGCTGCCTAGTACTGACTCAAGTCCTAATCTTGACTTGTTGAAGGTGGGTGGATGTGGTGTAAAAGTACCCAGATCGTGTGTACGTATATATTTATAGTACAGAGGGTTTTTTTTTTTTTACTTTTGCAAATGTGGATGTCAGGGTTAAAACCCTTGGCTTAATCTAGTAAATTTTAAATGGAAGCAATTATGAAAACACCAAATATAATGAAAAGTTTTCCTTTAACAATAAAAGTTTTAGCATGTCTTTTAGGCTGAAGCAGAGGGCTACGTTTTATTTTTCTTGTTTCCATGGGGACAAGATGATGATAAAGCATTAAATGACAGAACACAAGGCTAAAAGTAATTCTCTCCAAAAGCATGCAAGTTTTCAAATATGTGGGATAAAGGTAAAAAAAAAATAAGATCAGTTAGTGTTGAGTAGAAATGCAGGCAGAAACATGCATCTTGGCATGGATAACCTCAATTTCAGGTTAATTAGGGTCTATGCTTGCAGCTGTGGATTTGGCATAAATATTCATGCTAAGTTGTCAATCTCGCCTTCATTCTTGCTGGATGGGTTCGGCCAATATTAAAGCTCGAGAGCTAATTCCACCGGCTCGAGGCTCCCCTATATCCCACAATGCTAGGCGGTAACTACTCAGATCTCGTTTGCCGCTATAGCTGACTAGGTGCTTTTCTACCGGCTCAGGCAGGTGAGTTAGAGTTTTACCTTATTAGGTACTTCTTAAACCCCCTTTTTTGTTGTCATACCATAACCTTTTAGTTTAAGTATTTTAGATAAATCGACCCCTGTTTGTCGAGTCTTTTTTCCCTTATCTTGTAGGCCTTCAGCCCCTACCCTTCCCCCAGTCCATTAGTGACTAATTTAGTTGTCCTTTTTTCTGTTAAGGGCTTGTGTGTGTTTGTGGCTTGCTTTAGCCTTAATTTAATAATTTTTTCTGTAAATGGTGTGTCTGTAGTGTGTTTGTGTTGTCAGGCACTCCTTTTTACTATGTCAAAAGACAAGGTCTCAGGCTTAATGAAGTGTGACTCGTGCTGTCAGAAAATGTCTCTGACAGACGGTCACACTTGTGTGTATTGCCTGGGGCCTTTGCACCTGCAGGACTCTTGTGCTGTTTGTCATGGGTTTAGCCCTAGAGTCCTGCAGGAACGCAAGAATAAACTAATCTTGCAGGGCTTATTAAAGCCTGAAGGCCTCCCGACTCAGTCTGTGTCGGGGAAGCCTTCCAAAACTTCCAAACAGTCTGCTCCAGTTCCAGAGTCGACTGCTGGAAAGACTGTCTGCTTCGACATCGGCTCCGGCTGGAGACGATGTTTCCAAGCCTCATACGGTTACCTCTGCTCCGGCTGGAGCCGAGGCTGATAAAACTCCATTGGCTCCGATACTTTTATCGGAGCCACAGTCTAGGAAGAGGTCCAGATCCCCCTCTATCAGCTCCGTGCATTCGGCACCAGGATCCCCTCTTTCTGAATGAAGCCATAAAACTCATTCCTCACGGTCTTCCAGGTTATCTGACCATGATTTGCAAAGGGTAGTGAGTAGACTTCTCAAGTCCAAGGCACTGGCCCAAATGCTGCATAGCCCGACTCACCAGTCGGTGGCTATTTCCATTTCCCAATACATTCCTCCTCCGACTCCTTTGAGTTCGGAGCCAGGGCTTGTCGGAGCCATGACTGCCGGTGTGTCGGATCCGATACCTTCCCTTTCGGCTCCGTCTGCTCCAATCTCCTCCTTGGAGGGATCTCGGTGCCGGGCTTCCCTCGTCTGCTCCGAGGGGGCGAGTGGCATCGGACCCTTGTCCGACCCCGCTCTCCTTCTCGGGGCTTCGGCGTTGGTGAGTTCGGCTCTGACATCGGCTTCGGAGCCATCCCTGTCAGTGCTGGGGGAGGTCCTTGTCTCTTCGGAGCGGGGGCCTCTGGCCTTGCCTGACGGGGGTGCCTTCGAGGTCATGCGGAGCGTGCTAGAACCAGGTTCTGCCCCACAGTCTACTCCTTCGGCCCCTCCATCTACAGTGCCTGCGGTGATTTCTACTCACCCCCTTCTCTTAGACTGCAGAGAGCCAACTCCTCAAGTTTCCCCATTGGGAATTTCCTCCTCTTCCGAGGCCTCTCCTGACCCGGCAGGAGATCCCCCAAGGAAGAGGCAGTGCAACAGGAAGCACATTGACTCCCCTGAGTCTATCACCTCTGACACTGACTTAGAGGAATCCGAAGGTTCCCCTCGATCCCCCTCTGAGGATGTCTCCTTTGCTGACATCCTTGAGATCCTGAAACAGAGGGGGAACTGGCCAGCCCTTAACCCTTTGGAGGATGAGTCAGTGTATCTTGAGGCGTTTGGCTCTCGCCCTTCTACCTCCTGGGTGTCCCCTCCCTTTGACCCCCTTATGGAAGTGGTGGCAAGGAAGGCTTGGACGGCTCCTGACTCAGTGGAACCCACCCCGAGGAGTCCATCTAAATTTATTACTGTCCCTAGAGATAAAGATTTTTTATCCAAAGGTGTCCCTGTTGATGCCATGGTGGTGGCTGCGGCCACTAGGAAGGAGTTAGCTGATCCTTCGGTTCCTGGCCATCCTCCTAATAAGGAATCTAGGACCATGGGCGGGTACGGCAAGCGGATGTTCTCATCAGCGACCTTTTCAATGTGGTCGCTGAACTACTTATGCCACTTCACTCGTCTCCAGAGAGATTTACTCAAGGATATGGGTGAACTGATAAAGAATCCTACAGCTGAGGGGTTCAAAGACGCAATGAACTCCCAGTTGGCAACCCTGAATTCCATAGTTAACTCCCCCATGCGGCTGGTCTCATATGCAGCAGATGGGGCGAGTAGAGCCGCAGGCACAGGTGTTGCCTTACGACGTCACGCCTGGATGCGGCTATGCAACTTTGCGGACCATTTCAAGGCGCCCTTCACCAATTCTCCCTTTGATGGATCATCCTTGTTTGGTCCACAGGTGAAGGATACATTGACCAGGTGCGAGGTAGAAGGTAAGACACTCTCTCTGCTGTAGGAGTCTGTTTTTTTACCCCTTCTAGACCCTATCCCAAAGGTCAGAGGGGAGGAAAGATGTGGTTCCGCAAACAATCCCAGGGAGTCTCATCTGACGCACAAGGCCGATTCCCCTCTAGAGGCAGAGGGGGGAATAATAATAGACGCTGCCCTAGAGGCAAAGGAGGTCCGCAAAACCAGGGTAGCAGAGAAATGTTCTCTGACAAACCCTTTCAACATCCCTGAGGGGCTGCCCGGCTGTCCACCTTCGGAGGCAGTCTGGGGAAGGTTATCCCTGTACCCAAAAGCCTGGCTTTCCCTTACTCAAGACAAATGGGTACAGTCAATCATATCCGAGGGTTACAAAATTCACATCCCAACCCAACCCAAAAGATCCCTTCCAGATGTTCCACCCGGTCTAAGGGAACAAGCAGCATTAGAAATTTCAAAGCTGCTATCAAAAAGAGCTATCCAATCAGTCCCGGCAGACCAGCAAGGATCTGGAATCTACTCCAAATTCTTTTTGGTACCAAAGAAAACAGGGGACTGGAGACCCATACTGGATCTCAGCTACTTAAACAAGTATGTCAGGAAAACAAAATTCCGGATGGTCACACTACAGTCCGTTCTACCCTTCTTGGGTCAGGACAGTTGGATGTGCTCGATAGATCTTCAGGACGTGTACTACCACATCAAAATGAACAGACGCTCCAGGAGATATCTCCGCTTCAGGCTGGGAGCCAGTCACTACCAGTTCAGGGCCCTGCCCTTTGGTCTCACTACAGCCCCCCATGTGTTCACCAAATGCATGGCAGTGGTCGCGGCTCACTTGAGACGTCAAGGATTTCAGGTGTTTCCATATCTGGACGACTGGCTCCTTACCGCCACCACCAGACATCAGCTGCTTCTATCCAGGGACTTCACCATCCAATCTTGCCAAGCTCTAGGCATTTCGATAAATTTCGAAAAATCTGCCTTGTCGCCTTGTCAATCTATTACCTTTATAGGCGCCACCTTAGACACACTCAATCTTTCAGCCAGACTCACAGAGCAGTGTGTGTCAGACATTCGGAACCAAGTTTCCCTTCTCTTACAATGCAACAAAGTCAAAGCCAGACTAGTTTTGAAGGTGTTGGAACTCATGGCAGCAGCTATTCCCCTTCTTCCCTTAGCTCGCTTTCACATGAGGATCCTCCAATGGATGCGGTTTACTCAATGGTCCTTTCAACAGCTCCCGATGTCCCATACCATATTGATAACTCAATCATGCAAGAATCAACTGTCTTGGTGGATCACATCACATCAACTTCTCCGAGGAAGACCCTTCACTCTTCCCCTCCCAGTCGCCACGTTAACAGATGCCTCCCTGATCGGGTGTGGGGGGGGCATTATCAGGGCAGGACAGTCCAAGGCACGTGGCAACCTTTCGAGTGCCACTTGCACATAAACGTCTTAGAGATGAGAGCAGTTCTTTTAGCGTTGCAAGCCCTTCACGACTCTCTTCCCACTGGGACTATTGCAATTCAAACGGACAACATGTCTGTAGTGTGGTACATCAACAAACAAGGCGGAACCAGATCATACCCTTTATGTCGAGAGGCACTCAGACTTTGGCAATGGGCGATCTCTTCTCAGTGTTTTCTGATAGCAACGCACATTCCCGGCCATCCCACCAGAGACGCTCTAGTCCACGATTGGCCCCGGGGACTTCTATATGCCTTTTCCCCCCTTTCCACTGATATCTCAACTAATTCAGAAAGCCATCGCCTTGAGAGTGACAATGATCCTCATTGCCCCTTACTGGCCTCGGCAAATATGGTTCCCCTTTCTTCATAGTTACCTTTTGGAGCAGCCTTGGCATCTGGACCCAGTACCAGATCTGATAACCCACCAATCGGGTCAGCTGAACCAATCTCTGCCCTCTCTAAACCTCACAGAGTGGTTTCTCCGATTCCAACCTTAGCCAGGCTTCCCTCAATATCTCGCTCGGTCTGAGATATCTTGATAGCCTCTCATAAATCTTCTACCCGGAAGATTTATAGTAGCAAATGGAAACGCTTCTCCTTTTGGGCAACGTCAAAAAACATAGATCCCTTTACAGCACCTATCCAGTCTATTCTAGATTTTTTAGCAGAACTCTTTCATTTAGGATCATCTGCATCTACCATTAGAGTTCAATTGGCTGACACATGTAATTTTCATGTTGGTGTCTCGGAGTCTAGCATCATGGCTCACAAACTCTGTAAAGCCTTTTTAAGGGGCGTATTTCTTCTCAAACCACCAATCAAAGATCCCCCGCCTCAATGGGATTTGAACTTAGTGCTGTCATCTTTAATTCTTCCCCCCTTCGAACCGGCGGCTTCATGTTCTCTGAAGTTGCTTTCTTGGAAGACACTTTTTCTGGTAGCTATAACTTCAGCGAGAAGGGTATCTGAACTCCATGCTCTGTGCAGTCGTCCTCCTTACTTAGTGTTTCACAAAGACAGGGTATCCCTCCGTACTAATCCATCCTTTTTGCCTAAAGTTTCCTTTCAAATAACCCTAAACCAAATTATTGATCTCCCCGTCTTTTTCCCTAACTATTCAAACAGGTCGGAACAAAAGCTACACTTTTTGGATGTTCATTGCCAACTTAGATATTACTTAGACAGGACTAAACAATTCAGGAAATCTAATCAATTGTTTGTCATATGCGGAAGGGAAATTGGGCCTTCCAGTTACTAAAGTATCCCTTTCTAGATGGCTCACCTCTTCAATTACCTTCATCTATGAGATCAGACATCAAAAACTACCCTCAAGACCTAGAGCTCATTCAACTAGGGCATTAGCTACATCCGTAGCTTTTCAGGATAGGCTGCCAATAGATTCCATTTGTGCAGCAGCCACCTGGGCTTCTCATACATTCATTTCACATTACAAATTGGACATGGTTTCCAGAAGCCGTGCTAATTTTGGTTCCACTGTTCTCAAGAGTCTGTTCCGATAGGCCACCCGGGATAAGGTGCTAGGGACGTGGTCCCATCCAGCAAGAATGAAGGTGAGTGACAACTTAACATTAAGAAGTTATGTACCTACCATAACGTTCCATGTTGTCTTCTCGCCTTCTTTCTTGCGTCCCACCCTCCTTCCCCCAAGCCTGGACAGACAGGAATTCAGTTTGTGTTCTTCCTCTGGAAGTAGTCATTCCCACATGTTTTTCCACCTCTTTTATCCTTTCTGAGGTCTGCGATACTTTTTACGCAGATTGTTTTGAGGTGGGTTTCCCTACTCCATTCTATGGAGATTAGGATTGCTTGGTATAACTATCAAATGAGATCTGAGTAGTTACCGCCTAGCATTGTGGGATATAGGGGAGCTTCGAGCCGGTGGACTTAGCTCTCGAGCTTTAATATTGGTCGAGTCGGAGCTGAGGATCGGCTCCGCTCCGAACCCATCCAGCAAGAAAGAAGGCGAGAAGAAGACAACTAACATGGAACGTTATGGTAGGTACATAATTTCTTATTATGGGGGTTAAACTTCATTATTTGAAGGTGTACATAATTGTGTGTGTTTTATTAAAACAAGTCTTGTAAAATGTGACCCGTTCCAATGTTGATAAGGTTAATCCTTTATATGTTTTTTTTTCTGTCAAACATTAATGGGTGCATGTATTGAAAAAGCTGGAACTAGACATTTAAAAAAAGCTGCCATATATAATTGGTGGGAATGATGCCTTACCATAATGGCAGTACTTTCCATATTGTCTTGGAATGTGAATGGACTGAAGTATAGACAAAAATGAAAATACTTAAATGCACAGTGCAAAAACAATGATACGAGACCTATTTGGAAGGAACTGAGTGTACATTTGATAAAGGACTTCTGGATGGATATTGTGCAGAATATCAGGCAGAAAGGGATAGACTACGTATTAATTGCAAGAGGAGCTCCTGTAGTGATAGTGGAAAAAGAGTTTCTGTAGGATGAAATTAATGAAGATAAAGGCTGTAGCTATAAACTATGTACCCAGTCATGAATTGATTCAGTAATACCCATTTTGGGAGGGACACGATAAAGTGAAATATTTGGGAGTATGGATTAAAAAAGATTTTTTGGCAGCTGAAAGATGTGTGGGAAGAGACTAAACTAAAAAAACAATATGCTGGAAGCTTTTGCCTATGGATATGGATAGCAAGATGCAAGCATTAGAAATGTTTTTAGTCACTTTAATTGTACAGTGGTCTGGCATTTTTTATAAGCCAGAGGAGAAGTTGTGGATAGCAATAAGGAGTTGAATGATTTTATTAGGGAGAGAAGAGGGCAAGAGTCAATTGGGACAAGTTCATTCTTCCAGTAGAAAGATGAGGTTTAGGATCTCCTGATTTGAGTGGATATTAGAGCTACTCGGTTAAGATTCTTTAATATAACAAAAGCAGACCGCTACAATTCAAAGTGGTAATGGATACATTCCTATACAAGGAATGGTTTCAGACTTCAGTTTTTAAAGATACTCTCACTACTGTTTTGTAGTGCTGTCACACAGCTCATCATCCTTGTATTTTAGGGAGTAAATCCTGTCATGCAGGCAATGTTGTGGCCAATATATGGATGATGCTGTGATGGCAACTCGCTTTCAGGACTGCCAACTGCACCTGTATAATTGGTACTGCAGACAGTCTGTCTTTATGACTTGTAACATATGCGTGACTCTCTAGGGTCTTCTATTTCATTTCTCATTTGAGACAATGCTATGTTTTCAGTCAAGAGTTAGACTAGACAATGCATACCTTACGGATTCATTATATTTTTCTGAATCTCATCAAAGCATTTTTTTTGCATTCCTTCTGCAGCTAGTTAAATTTGGGATAGTGTCAATATTTTCCAAGGTAGACTCAACCCCAGTAGATGCCACACCATGGGAATGGTCAGAAATAACCAATATTATTGCAAGATGGCAGATGTTTGCCATTGCACTGTACAAAGCATTTTGGAATCCAGCCCATAAGAAAAATGCAACTATACAAAGTATGCCTAGTAATAATCAAGTAATGTAAGGGGATAGTTGGTAGTGTATATCAAGCAGGGGTTATTAATATGGTATGCATGGTTGCTAAATTTGATTTCTTTACATAAAGAGCAAGATAGAAGGGACTTCCAAGATGGCCGCATATTGAGTAACATTTTAATTCTAGCTTTCCAAGTGTTAAAACAGAAACTTAGCAGAGAAGACCAGTGAACCAAAATTTCTGGATAAATTTCAGTAACTAGCTAGTAAGTGCACTGTCTGGATGCCAGAAAAAAAGAAACGCAGAAGACCTGAAGGAAAATCAGCTACAAAAGGTGATGAAGAAACACTGGGAAAAGTACTGCAGGTGTTAAGCAAAAAGCAGTTTAAGCTCCAGACATGACTTCCAGTAACCTAGAGGATAGTATAAGGCAACTGCACACATACCTGATTAAAATAAACACCCTGATAAAACCCTAATGGAGTGTATCAACTCGAGCAATAAAAGGCTGGAAAATGGATGAAGCTTAAAACAGATATTGAGATGAGGTCATAAAACTGCATAACAAAATGCAGAGGTTAAAATGAAAAGGTTGGCTGAATATGAGACTGCACAAGAACAGGTGGTTCAAAAAAGTAACAGAGGACGGAGCACATAGGAAAGATCTGAGATTTTCTGCTGTGCCAGAGATGCTAGAAGGGAAAGCACACTTAAACAACTAGATGGGTATTCCACAACAGGAATTGTTAATTGAAAGGGCACATCATTTGTATACTCTAAACCTGGCTATGAAAGAAGAGAAAACAACCTATAGAACTTTAATAGTAAAGATGCAAGCTTACCAGCAGAAGGAGTTCATTTTGACAAGACTGGCAGAAAGACAGTGTACTAAAAGTGGGAGACAGCAGAGTGTTTGTGGAGAATGACTACTCATTGTACACTAGGCAAAAAAGGAGTTAATGTTTTCCATTATTCAGGGAATGTTGAGAAGTAGGCATGAGATTCAAACTGCTATACCTGGCTATCTTCAGAATATTTTTCCTTGAGGGACAAATTCATTTTTTGATTAAGTACATAAGTTTGGCCAACAAAAAGTAAGCTGTGAAACAGATGAAGATTCCGAGAGGCTGTGCTAGTGAAACCTTTTCCCAGTGTTTCAATGGAAAATGCATGACAGAAGGAAAAAAGCCGAAGAGTCGACTAAAAAAATCAAGAGTATGTTGGAAATGAAGCAGTGACAGGATTTGGGAAAGGGAGATGAACAAGAATAAAACTAGTAACTTTGAAATGGACAAGTCTGGGATTACAAGAGTGGTTTCTGGCCCAGAAATTGTAGTTTATTGGCCATTTGGGCAGTTTTTCCATCTCTTTTCAACTTTCTGGTTTAAAAGCCTGCATTTGTGCTTGTTTCCCACCTTTCCTGTAACTAGTCCAGGTACAGATTTGCTGTATCCAGGACTGTTTATAAGCTTCTGAGCCCCCCCCAAGCCTTTCTGTGTTGGAGGGAAGCATTCTAGCTTATCAGTGGGAGTGGTAAACACTAAGTAGCCGATCTACCACAAGATCCAGGTACAGATTCTTAGTTTTAGCACTTGAATTTTCTTATTCATGCTCAGCACTTGCTCAGGACTTGTTAGCACTAAATAAGCTGCAAATTACTACAGCACTCAACCTTCCTCTTTACCTAGAGGAAAACAGTTTTTGTACTTACTTTCCTCACTTGCTTAGAGAAAAACAGCTCTTCTACTCACTTTCCTCACTTGGCTAGAGGAAAGTATTTTTTTATTCAGGCATGTCCAAGGGTCAGCTCCCAGTGTTCTGCTGTCTATCTGATGAATCTGGTCATCTTGGGGCAATGTAGCAATTGCCTCTTGTACACAGGCAACCTTCTCCTCCTACCACCCAACACCACAACCTGTGAGAGATGCACTTATCTAGCCAAACTGGAGGTAAAGCTGTCTCCAACCTAGACTGAACTTGACAGTCAAGAGGAGAAGGTAAACACTTGCGCCACACCACACTCATCACATAGTCCCACTAAACCTTCACCACCAAAATCCATACATAAAAGCGCAAAAACATTTGCGGAGGCTCTCAATAATCTGCTTGAGCAACAGAGACCTCCAAAGCAGAAATGCAAGCAAACTCCACCCCCCGACAACAACCCAAATGACACACAGCCCACAGACTGTGTGCCACTCAACCACAGCCCATAAGGCAAAACAACGTACCCAACACACACTAGTCATAGGTGACTCTATAGTCAGGCACACTATCCCACTTACCAGGCTAAGCAAGGAGAAGGTTACTGTCAGCTGCCTGTCAGGTGCCAGGATCCGCCACATAACACACGCACTCAGGTCACTCTACAAATATGACTCTGTCATTGTCCATGTTGGTGTGAATGACCTGAGACGTACCTCCCTGGACTACATTAAAAGAGACATGGAAGAGCTCTCCGATCTTGTAGGCCAGGCAGGTATAACCCTACCTCTGAGTAGCATCCTGCCGTTGCCCAGATTGATACTGCAGTACAAGGACAAAATGATTGACTTCAACAATTGGCTAAGCTTCTGCTCTCATTCTAGGGAGATCCATTATCTGTCTGCCTGGGACGACATGATTGACAGACCACGATGCTTTGCCAGAGATGGCCTCCACCTGTCACTCCTGGGATTCCAGATACTGGCTAAGGCTCTTTCTGCCCCTGTAGTGCCTTTTTTAGGCAAGGTTGAAATGACAAATTCACTACCATAACAGGAGCAGGCAAGCAAAAACTGATGGTAATGCTACTCTATGCTAGAAGTCTAAATCTCAAAATGCACTCCCTTGAGGCACTCCTTAAAAATGGTGAACATTGATATCTGTGCAGTGACTGAGACCTGGTTCAAGACGCCAGACAGCACCCCTGCATTACCAGGCTAATAACTCATACCACACTTTTCGGCCACCTAACCTGGACCGGAACACCAAAGGTGGAGGTGTGTCCATATTCATTAAGGATATCCACACCTCCAGGCTAGTTGCTCAGCATAATGCATCTGAGGTTATCCAAGTGGAACTAACTCTGGGCAAAACTGCAATCCAAATTGTAGCTTGCTACAGATCCGCCACCGTGCCCCAGGATTCCCACTCCTCTTTTCTTGATATACTGGAAAACGTTAGGGTTCACCAAACACCCTAATAATGGGCGATTTCAACTACCCCACCATTAACTAGGAAAATTACTCTTGTACTAACTCCTTTGCTCAATGCTTTCTGGAATTCATAAATTCCAATGCCCTGGACAGAATTTACGTTTCACAGGATTTGCATTTAATTAAAGGTCTTGATAAGCACCTTATAACTATTTCAGATCATGTGCCAGTAATAGCTAAAAGCAAAACACAGGGTAATGAAATGAAAATGAGACACTGGTGCTTTCTCACCTATTTGTTGAAAAGAGAGGAATTTTAAGGAATGGTTAGTGGAAATTATTCAGCACTATTAGAGAAAATATAGCTAGGGAGTGGGAAAAAAATTAAAGTGGAGTTTAAAAATAGGGTGGAAATAAAAGAAAGGGAGATATGTTTAAAAAGTAACAATAATTATTTAGATGGACTGACAAATGTTAAAGTATTGCAAAATAGGGGGAATCCCACAGAAGAAGAATAGGAGCAACTGCAGAATGATAAACAGAAAATAAGGGATTACCTCGATAATATGCATGAGTTTAAAAAGATTGCTGTTAAACTGTTTTTTTGATAACTCTAGAGCACAAAAAGTTTTAGCACAATGACTCAGGCAACAGAAAGTAAAGGGCTGTTGCCAAGCTTAGGAAGCCTATAACATGGAAGAGAACAAAAGATCCTGTAAGAAGTGTTAGTAATATTTTCAGAAATTTTATGAAAGTCTGTATAAAGCATAGAAATATGGAAATCAAGAAATGGTACAAATGGAAATGTTTATGAAAGAATTAAATATGCCAAGATTTGAGGTAGATGAGGCTCAATTACTAACAGGATAGGAGGAGCAGAGATAAAAATGGTGACGTATAACCAATCAACAGGAAAGTCCCCAGGAATAGAGGATATTCCTGTAAAAGTTTGGAAGCTAGGAGGGAAAAACTGATAAAGATCTGGAAGGATTGTTTAACAGTATTTTAAAAGTAGGAGAAGTACCAACATCCTGGAAGAAAGCAGTGGTAGCTGTAATACCTAAAGAGGGCAAAGATACATCAGACTTTATGAGCAGGGCAATGGGAAGTATTTGCATTCCCAAATAAAAGTATATGGTTGATTAGGAGGATATATGAGGGATTGGAGGCAAAAATTAAAATGGGTGGGGTCTTCTCTGATAATTTCTGCTTGAGGAGAGGAACCAGGCAGGGGTGTCCTCTCTTCCCCTTTATTTGCATTACAGTTAGAACCATTGGCAATGAAAATAAGGGACTGAGAAATTCAAGGATATAATTGGTTTGGTAGTCAGGTGGCTATATTTCCAGATATTGTTTTATACCTGACAAAATTAGAAAGGGACATTACAGTGTTGTGGAGCATTTTGGGACAGTTTCAGATCTTTTTGGGATACAAAATTAAGCTAAAACAAAGGCAATAACAGCAAATTTTGTACTCTGACTTGAATTGGTTCAGCAAATCCATATTTATGGGGACATGATAAATTATTTGGCCATATGAATTAAAAATGATGCAGGTGTGGCAGCTAAGGATAATGTGGGAAGGGACTAAAAAGATAACAGAAAAACTGAGAAAATGGAAGCTTTGTTATATGGATATCAGTAGTAATATACAAGCAGTTAAAATGTTTTTAGTCCCCTTAATCTTACACAGAGGTCAGGCATATTTTTTCAACCAGAAAAAAAAAAATTGTGGATCGCAATTAATAAAGATTTCATCTGGAAGGGGAAGACAGCAAGAGTCAAGTGGGACAAGCTGATTCATCCAATTGAACAAGACAGATTGGGATTACCAAATTTGAAGGGGTATTTCAGAGCAACACATTTAAGGCTCCTATATGTAGCACAAACAGAAAACTATAATTCAAAGTGGAAAGGGATGATGATGAAATGAGAGAAGCTCAAGAAATGAGGAGAGACTGGTTTTTGATGCAGACATTTAAGGAGGATAGCAATCATCATATAGAATATTACATTCATGAAGTAGCAGAAAATATTGAAAGAACTAAGCCAACATGGAATGGAGAAAAGAGTACTGGTATAGTTTGTAGTAGAATGTAGAAAAGATGCTGCCATTAAAAGAAGAATAATTAATAGAGCATATAAAATATTTCATGATAACTAAAAGAATCAATCGGAGGATTTGCAATTCACAAAGAAACAATGGAGCATATATGAATGTTTCCCAAATATGCAACAACGTTTAGAATATTTGCTTGTAAGTGTTTACATAGGTATTTTTATACCCCAAGTAGATACCAAAGAAGTTTTCCTCAGGTAGACAGCAAATGTTGGGAGGTTTGATGGGGAAGAAAGTGGTAACTGGGAACATATCTTTGGGAGTGTAATGAGTTGGCAGACTTTAAAGATTATAAACAACCAGCCTGTGCAAGTACAGAACAGGTGCATGGCCAAAATACAGCAATCTCCAAAAAGACTTTAAAGATTCGCTGCAGACTGCTTTTCAGAGGTACTGGGTGAGCAAATTGGTGTAACTAAGGACATGCTTTTTTTGCGCTACAATACAGAATCAGAATTGCCTAGACAGAGTAAGGCCTTGGTGAGTCTAATTATGGTAGTTCCCAAAAAACTATTATTAGAAAATGGAAATCAAAGTCTAAACCAACTTTACTAGGAGTAGCAAATATAGTAATAGAGATAAAGCAACTGGAATTGGGATCTTTAGAAAAGGGGGCAGGATTTGAATGAGCTATGTAATGTTTTGATTGACAATGACTGGATAGATTTTAAGTGATATATAATGTTTGTCAATACAATTACGTCAGTGTGGTTTGTAATGTTTGCAATTAGAATTGTGTCAGTATGGTTTGTTTTTATATAAACGTAAGCTTGCCTATGTTGTATGTGATAATTTAATAAAGATGTTTCTTGTTAAGAAAAAGGCAAAGCATAAGAATCCGGAGTCACCTAGTATAATATCTAGTATATTTTTAGAAAGAGTAGTAAGAAGGAAGTCTGTCAGAAAAGTAGGAAATGAAAGGAAGTGGAAAGAGGAAGACTTTGGAATTGCAATTTGTTAATGGTAAAAATAGGGAATGGTGAAAATAAATATAGGAGATGGGTTGGGATAGTGAATTGCAGGGTATATGACAGAGGGAGAGAGAGGTGAAAAACTGATATAGGACTGGAGTGGAAGTTCAGTAGAAAACAGCTACAGTCTCTGAAAATGTAGATGGAGACATGTGAATTGCTGAGTCAGTTAAAAAATACCTATCAGGCTATTTGAGACATTCTGGCTACTATGATGCTTTATTTTAAGGTGATTAGGCAACTACATGTCCCTGTATTGCTTTGTAAACACTATAGATCGAGTTTCCTGGGTGCAGTGATATTGATTTGGCCCTCTGTCATAGTTTATTTCGAATGGGTAGCAAGAAAGAATATTTAGTTTTTTAGTGAATGGAAGTTAATGATAACATAAGGAATCTTTGTATCCTTTAATACAAACTGCCACAATAGATTAATAAAGCAAACATAAAAGTTCCCTTCAGTGCTCCTTATCCAAAGGCATAGACAGATGCAATTTCAGTATACCATTTCATGTTTATTTTCAAAACAAGATATTCACCATCAAAATGATAACATTGCTTTACTGAGACTGAAATTTCCTTAGTACCACAAATGTGGAATATGGCAACTTGTGTATTATGTAGAAGAGGTGATATGCAGCTTGTCTACAGAACTCTTGACATTTTTCATTTTCTGTGAAAAGGTCACAAATTCATCTGAACATTTTTGCTTTTTGAAAATGTGTGGTTTTAATAAGTATTTTTTTCTGATATTTTTACTTTTGTGTTAATCTTTTGAGTATACCCTTAAATTGATGTTTTCCTTAAGGGTTCCTTTGTACAGGATAGTCATGAAATGTTTGATTCTGGAAATCCTTGAATGCAAAATGAATCTCAACTATACATATAAGTGCACATGCTAGAGATAGCCCATACATAAAGTAACTGAAAAGTACTTGTTCTGTTACATTCAAAACTGCACACATAACTAGTTGTTCACATGGATATAAGTTGCAGTTCATTGTTCCTGAGTTCAGTAAAGTATCTGAGAGTTGGTAAAATGTAACAAGAAAAATCCCTTCTATGAGACATTTAGCAAAGAGGCTTAGGATATGAAACCTGAATTTTCCATACTTGGTTTTCAGTGGTCCTCTAAACCATGTAGCACTTTTTTCCAGAGTGCTTTCTCGGAAGTGGACTGCAACTGCTAGAGCATAAGAAAAAATGAATAAAAGTTGTAAAGCAAACAGGTTGACTGCAGAGTAAGGAGAAAGGGTGTTAAAGCACACAGTCTGACATCCACGTTGAGTTGAATTGCAGGCAAAGTCTTGCTCTTTCTTGAAGACCTTTGACTCAGTAAGCAGTGCTGTCAGCCGCATGACAAATGCACAGGAGAGTGTGACCCTGCTGAGGGGAGATGAGTAGGAGCTAGTGCCACTAAGGAGAGCAGTGACAAATTCGATGTCCATGGTTCCCTGAAACAGATCAATCAAAAATTGTTTTAACTTTTCATTAATAAATCGGAATACTAGACAACACAATGTTTATTCTCTAGAGTTTTAGTAAGCAACACAATACAGGCATTCAGTAGTATGTGCGCACATGTTTGTGTGTGCATGTGTGAGTGTGTGTTGGAAGACCTACTGCTTTTCAATTTTTGAATTATTTGTTGGTAATTCTGAGTTCTATGACATCCACAGAAAAGATTACAAAAAAGTGTGCCTGTGGAAGACAAATTCTGTCCAAGGACTACCTTATGCAGTGTATTTTTTTTTAAGAACTGCAGCATTTCTTTTTGTGGGCATTACACCACATTTAACAAAACATTACTGCATTGTGCCCCAAAACTTAAGATCTTTTTAGAACATTAACCCTTGGGTAGTGGAATGGAAATTTGTCCCTCCCCTATGACGGAACTTTGACTAGGGACTGTAAACACGTTATCTTGTTTTTCTAGATGAGGTCAGGGTGTTGTCAACTGTCACCATCTTGAGTCAGTGCCTCTCCTGTCTTCTTCAGCAGTCTGACTATTGCACATCTTCTCTCACACAATCTATCCATGTCTTTGCTGGACACATTTGTTTACTCTTGCCTTTTTCCTGACTGTCCCAAATCTTCTTCACCATATTGTCTTCTGCACATGTGCCTGAACCACCATAATCTGTTCTCGTTGACCTTCTTTGCAATTGGAGCTACTTCATCTTCTGCTCTAATGTCCTAATTTTTGTCTGTATTATGATGTGCATCCTACCTCTCATCTCAGGCACTTCATCTCCATCTTTAGCTTCTGCAACTGCTCTGCCTTTATCACTCAGGTTGCTGTCCTACACATAGTACTGCTTGCACCACTGTTTTGTACACCTTACTTTTCAGCTTATTTGGCATTTTTCTGTCATGCATTACCCTGACAGTCTGCATCAGTTGGCTGCAGCCCTTCTAATTCTAGCTTTGACCTCCTCATTCAGACTTCTCTTCCCCTTAACCACCACTCCCAGATGCATGAAGCTGTTAACCTCTTCCACAATTTTCCATTCTAGCTCAATTTCTTCTATTTCTCCTATTTGCTGTCATTACAACTGTCTTGTCTGTACTCAGTTTCATCCCATCTGCCTTCCGTTTTGCATTCCATCCCCCTGTCCTTTGTTGATGTTCTTGCTTAGTCTGTCTGTAATGCCACATTATCTGCATACAGCAGCTTTGTTGATCTGTTCTGTCCGACTTGTTTGCTAATGTAGTTCACCAGTATGAACAACAGTGTTATTAGTGCTGGACCCTGAGTCACACCCATTCCCACTGGGAACCCGTCTTGTGAGATCAATCTCTGTTGATACTTGAGTCATTGGGTCCTTATACAGTGCCTATGCTAATTATTATACCAATTTTTCTGAAACTTCAAACTACAGCAGGACTGCCCAAATAGCTTTCTTGGGATCTTGTCATGTTATGCTTTTCCCTCGTCAAGGAAGAACCAGTCGGACTTTTTCCTCATCTGCATTTTCTTCTTAACTATCTGTCTCACTGCAAACAGGTTGGTAGTACAACATCCTGATCCAATTTCCAACTGCCTATCTCCCATTTTAGTTTTTTTCAGCCACCCTCTCCAGACCTTTCATGCAATGTAACAGCAGTTAAATACCCCTGTACCGCCCAGAGTTGTGAATGTCCCCTTTGATGTCCTTCCATGTCACTGTTGCAGTATTCTTTACATAAGGGATTTCCTGCCAAGCATAGCCCAAAATTTGGTCAGTATGCCAAAGTCTTTAGATTCTATAAGCACCATACATCACACATTTGCTCCCTGCATAAGGCATAAAGGTGATGTACAGTTGCAAATATTCAGAACTTTTTTGCCACCAGCCTGAACGCCTTTATGCTGTGCTGGGTTCATGTTATCCAGGAAGGGAAAATGTTAGTGTAGGAGACAGACTCCCAATAAAGACTATCACGATCGCTGTCTCTTTTGCTTAGATACTTCCCATGACCAGATGCAGTGCTCCATCTGTCAAGTGTTTAGACCCTTCTTAATCACTTGTGTTTCTTATCCATATACCTTGAGAACCAATGACTTAAGCTGTTGGCTCAGAGCGCTATGAGGAATCCTGCCATCCCAAGGGTCAGCCATCTGTCAAGAAGAAGGCTCAAAAGGCTAGGCCTGATCTGGTTGCTATCCAACCTCCTCTGACATCTCTCGAGAAGCTAGTGAAGGCTCTGAAGATCATCTGGTGTTTACCATGGATTCCTGTGCTGTGACCTGGTTGGAGGCCAGGATGGATCCGATTTCTTCCATGTCTTTAGAGGCTTTTCTGAAGTCCATTAAGAGGGAACTGGGCTGATTATTTCTGCTGGGCCAAGGGACATTCCTCAGATTTTGATAAGGAAGAGATTCCAACTAATGTTATTAAATCTCACCAAGGATCTGAACCACAGAGAGTCTTTCAGATGGACATCCCACTCAAGAAAAAAAACATTGCCCCTGTTGTTAAAGATCCCCAGTATGAATGGCAAGATTTTACTAAGAGTCTATTCAGTGCTTTAATGGCCTTGAAGCCTCCTCAAAAGGTGTCTGTATCTGCTACTTCCCTGGTCTTCCACCTCTGTCAAGAGGCCTAGGTAATTGGATTCCTCAAAAGAGGACTTAGACTCTGGGGAGGAATCCCTAGTTTACTTCTGTCAAATTCCTTCCCTCTAGACTGCAGTTTGGAGGAAGAGGATTATTTTAGCCCAGACTCCACTTTGGAAGAATTATCTTTTGGGGATACTATTCTTCATATGATGGAGTACTTCAAATGGGATTGCTCCCAGGTCTCTGACATTCAACAACTATATTATGAGCTTTTACAGATGGAGTTTCGTAAGTCATCTGCTGTTTCTCCTGTTTTAGCAGCCCCTTTGGACATCTTTTTTGCTGCCTCTGTGACTCCTGATTTTCTACCCCCAGCTTTTAAGAAACCTGACAGATTCTACAAGCTGCCTGAGGATTGCAAATTTTTGTATAAATGCCCTTCTGCGGATCCTTCAGTGGTTTCAGTTTCCTCTGGCAAACGGTCTAAGCTCATGTCATCTACTAAACTCCTTCCCTCAGATAGGGGATAGTTAATCAATGGAGATTGGGTAAAAAATTATATACTGCAGCCTGTTTGTCTTTTAGGGCTGTTGACTACCAAACCCACATGACCAGGTATGTTTTGCCTTTATTTCTCAGGTAGCTTTGCTGGTCTCTGGCCTTCCTTATTCCAAGGAACTGTTTCTCTTCTTGGATCCACTTCCCAGGTCACCCATCACTTCATAAAATGCAGCTGTGATGCTGCTGATGCCTTTTCTAGGACTACTGTTTTTGGTTCTGTGATGAGGCATTATTCTTGGCTATGTCTACAGGCTTTTCCTTATGATATTGAAGCCAAGCTTTTGGATGCCCCTCTGGATAATAAAAATCTCTTTGGGACAGCTGCTGCTGACCTAAGTCCCTTCACGTTAACGATAAGGCCTTGCAGGAACTCAAACATAGTTTTGTCTCTCTTAGCCCCAAATTCCAGAGGAATTATCCTTCTAAGCCCGCCTTTGTCTGCAGACAGACTCACCCACCTGACAAGGGTAGGAAGGGATATAGGCATATTCCGCCTGTTAATTCCACTCAGACTTCTCAGAAGCCTTCCTTTCAGGACAAGCTTGTTTCCACTTGACATTTGGCCTGCTCTTCCCCTCAGCCAGGTTCCCGTCTCTCTGCCTTTCTCTGTCCCTTCTAAATTTGTTTCAGATCACTTTAGACTCCTGGGTGCTGTCTGTCTTTTGTCAGGGAGTATTTCATGGTTCAGAAATCCCTTCCTCCCTTCTCAGACATTCCACAGCCTCCTTGGGAACAGCTTCCAGAGGTTTTGCAGTCCCTTCTGGATCAGGGCACCATTCAGCCTGTTCCACCCTCCCAAATGGGCATGGGATTTTAATCCAGAATATTTTTGATTCCTTGAAAGGAGAGTTATGTGGAGACCCATTCTTGATTTTTCTCTACTCAGTACCTTTCTCAAGGTCCCTTCTGTCTTGTTTCCTCTTCAACTTCCCCAGGTCTTCTTGGTTTCCCTGGACTTTAAAGATGCCTGTGTTTGGATCCACATTCATTCTCTGTTCAGGTAGTTTTTATGTTTCTGTTTCTTTCTCTCATTTTCAGTTCCCTGCTTTTCCCTTCGGCATTTCTCCTGCCCCAAAGGTATTCACCAAATGCTTTGCTCCTGTCATTGCATTTGGCAGACTTAAAGGGATACAGACTGTTCCCTATTTGAATGACCTACTCATTCAGGTTCTCTCTCCCAACAGTCTGTTGCATGGTTCCCACTTCACCACTTGTCTTTTGCAAAGTCTAGGATTCACCATAAACCTCAAGAAATCTATTCTGACACACTCCCAGGATAATATTTTCCTAGGGTGCCAGCTTCAGACTCTTCTCATGTTGGCTTCTCTTCCTGCTCCAAAGGTTTTGTTTCTGATGTTTTTCTATTCTCTCATTCTTTTCCCTTTTTTACGGTAGGGAGTTTCTCCACGTACTGGGGTTTATGGCCTCCACTATTCCCATGCATCCTCTCAACAGGCTCCATATGAGGAAGCTGCAGTGGTTCTTCAGATCAGTGTGGCTTCAACATTGCCACTCTCTGGAGTCCCCTGTTCCTGTTATTCCTTTTCTTAAACTCAAGTTTCAGTAGTGGATTCAACAGCTCTCTCTCAATCTAGGGCTTCCATTCCAGGCTCTATTTTTGTCTCAAGAACTGTACACAAATGCGTTAGACTTGGGGTGGGGGCCCCTTGTGCCCTTCTAAATACCCAGGGTGTCTGCCCTCCTTATCAGAGGTCAGAATATATTAACAAAAGAGATAAGAGCTCAGCTTCTGGCTCTGTAAGCTTTCTACTTCCCCTCCCCCTCAAAATCTTCATGGACAACACCACTGTGATGCAGTACATCAACAAGCGGGGGTGGGGAGGTGGGGTTGTGTGACATCCAAACTTCTTTGCAGATTAGCTCTTCAGGCATGAGATCTAGCTATCCAGTATTAAGTGACTCTTCAGGTGGTCTATATTTCTTCAGAGCACAGTCTAGTGGCAGACTTATTGAGCAGGTCCAGCACACAAGCTCAATAATGGATGCTTCATAGAGATGTGTTTCTGGACATAGTCCGTCTGTGGGGTATGCTTCAGGTAGATCTTTTTGCCTCCTGTCTGAACAGGTAACTTCCAGTTTTCTGTTGCAAAGTACCAAGTCATCTGACTTGGAAATTGGCTGCCATGTCTTTTCTTTGGGTGGGAATGTTTCTATATGCCTTTCCTCCCTTCATCTTTTACCTTGAGTTCTGCACTAAATCAGGCAGGACAGGATTCTCCCAAAATCTTGCTGGTAATCCCCTTTTGGCCCAGACAGCATAGTTTCCCCTTCTTTATTACCTGGACTTGGCCAGGGGCCATCACCACAAGTTACTTCACTGGATGGATATTCTCATACAAGGCATGAGAGCTGTTATCCATCCTCAACTCTTAAAGTGACGCTGTGGGTGGTAGGGTTTTGATTCCTTTTTGGCACCTTTTTTTCTGAGGACATGCTCCATGTATTGCAGGGGTCCAGGAAGCCCACTATCAGAAGATCATACATGTCCAAATGGAAGAGATTTTCTGTCTGGTGCCTCTCTCACCGTCAGGACCTCTTATTGGTAGAAGTTCCTCTGGTTTTGTCTTATTTGTGTGATCTGCTCCATGGTGGGTTGGCAGATTCTTCAGTTAAAGCTCATCCTTCAGCAGTTTCTGCTTGACTGCCCTTAAATGCTCCTTTTTTTTCTTCTCATTTTGAGGTCAAGCAGTTTCTTAATGGTGTCCTTCATATCTTACCTTCCAGAAATCCTGCTCTCCCTTTTTTGGACCTCAATTTTGTACCTGAAAAATTAACTCAGGATCATTGCTTCCTCTTTCCTTCTGGGTGCACATGTTCTCCTTTGTCCCTGAGGGTATTTTTTTTCCTCCTGGGACAATTCAGTTCTGAGTGTTTGTGTCTGTGTCACCTCTAGTCCCTACCCCTTACATGGGGAGCATACATGTGATGTACAGTGCCTACAAAATTTAAAAGTTTTCGTATACTGGCCAGACATTAGGCAATCCTTGGCAGGAGATCTCTTTTGTAAAGAATATGTAACAGTGAAGAGAAGGACATTTACTGTTATGGTACGATTTTACTTTCTTGTACACTGGGACTAGTATGATTATTCTTCAGTTGTCCAGGATATGCCTTTCCATACTGCTATGAGTACCCTCTGGAGTCATTCATCCCCTGTCTCACCAAACATCTTGATCGTATCTACTGTGACCTCATTTGAGCCTGCTGCTTTCCTTGATTTCATTTTCGTTAGTGATGTTCTTACTTCTTGTAGGGTGGGTTCCTCCTCCCCTCTTCTTCATCATCATAGGCTTTGGGCAGTACAACTCTACATTCAAAGGGCTGGAAGTACTTCCATTTGCCTTTGATGCCACGTGGACTGGTGAGCAGGGTGTTGCTGCATCCCTTATGAAGGGTGCCTGTCTTCTTTATCTTTTTGCCTTTGCTTTGCAACCTGATAAGAATTTCTTTGTGGCATCTACAAAGTCACTTTCCAGAAGCTGGTAGAGTGTTTTTGATGCCCCAATTGTTATTATTGCAACTCCCCTCTTAGCCTCGCTGTTAGTTAACTATTATTCCTTTTTAACCTGTTCTGTCTTTTCTAGCTTCTGCTTTTTCCTGCATTTCCTCTTTTGATGGCTTCCTGGACTTCTGCATTTGTCCACCAGCTTTCATTACGTACCTTGCTTCCATACCTGGCTCAGTTGCATATCTGTTCAGTAGTCCTCATGCTTGCTGTTTTGAGGTGCTGCCATTCTTCAACTTCACTTGTTTCTTTCACTTCCTGAGGTGCTAGAGCCCTGAGTAATTCCTTGAACTCGTGCTTTCTCTGTAGTTAACTTCCAGGTCTTCAGCTTTCTCTGACCACTGCTAGCAGATGATTGTGGCAGCTAGTCGGCATTATGAAACAGTGAACAAATGGGCCAGATAGACTGCGTCTTCAGTTTGAAGACTAGAATTCAAAGCCTTTTCTCATCTTCTGGGTATGCTTCCCATGCCCCTTCACCAGGAGGAATTTGTAAAACATAACCTTATCCAGCTGCTGAGATGTGTGGCAATAAAGTGTTTCTCTATAGGAATAAAGGAAGGGATTTTTATTCAAGGCTTCTCCAAAAAAAGATTGTGCCTGGACATCATTCTCTCTTTATCATGGCTAAAGAAATTACTTAAAGCAACTAGTTTCAAATACTTTCCTTGCAGGTTCTTCTCTCTTTAATTTTATGAAAACTATTGGTCACCCTGGACTTCAGGGATGCTTGAATCCAGTGCAATACATGCACAGGATAAATACTTCTGGTCATTTTTGCACTTCTGACAGCACAGTCAAAATTAAGTTATACGTTTTCATATTATTTGTTATTTTGTTGCATTTTCTCATTGTAAAATGCCTTTGCATTTCACTGACCTCATTGGTTGCTCCTGCAATTTTTGAGTAATTTTTATTAGATTGTTTATTGGTTTAGTCAGTTGCTTGTAACCTAGTTGTTCACATTTCAGATTTATCTTTATGATTTTATACTAAGAAGATGTAGGACTGTCCTAGTGGCAGTAGAGGGTAACCCGGCCAGTTCTGAGCTAGAAATCACAGAGAAATAACTTTGAGTGTGACCCTCTGATTGGTAAAAAGGCTAATTTATGTGTGTAGTCAGTCCACATTAAGCCAGTTATTGAGTATAATACCTTCTTTGGCATGTATTTGTCCAGACACATGCAGCAACTGGAATACTAACAGATATACCTTGCTAAAAATGCCGAAACAATATGCCCTACATGGATTGACATGATGCCCTGTAACTATACTCAGTATCCTGCAGACTGCTAAGAGGTGACCTGTGTCTGACATACATGCATTTTTCTACCCAATATTGATGGCTTTATTACACACACATTGGCAAGTGAAATGGCATCAGAAATATTCAATCTAAGGATATAAATCTCTTCTGTAACATCAACAGAACAGTTTTGAGGGTCAGGCATATCTTACATTGGATACCCCTGCTCAGGTGAAGAGTCAACATCCATGTAAAACAAAGCTTATCCATGTCCATATTGAAGTGTAACTTGAATCTGTGGATGAGAAACAGAAAATTTACGAACCAACCGAGTCCCATGCAAGGGGGAAATGCACGGTCCAAACCAAATGCACCAAACCACCAAATAGACCAGCATGAGCAGTATGGAGTAAAAATATCCTTTATTAGACGTACAAAAACAGACCGGTTTCGGCAAATGTTGCCTTCTTCAGTGTAGGACAAGACAAACAGGTCCCATCCATCAATCATTATATATAAGCCAACAACCAATAGGGCAAGCAGGTTCATAAATATTAATGATATGAAAAGAAAAAAGTATGTTTAAAATCATGACAGCATATTCTTAATAATAGTCAAAATTACAGTTATTGTGAGACCAAAGAGTAAATCATCAGAGCAACACAGGCTGACAAATATGAAAAATGTGTAAACATATACCAAAAAACATTAAATAATAATAAAAAATATAAAAAAATGACAAAAATGACAAAAAATCTAAATATCATGAAAAATGTGGAAAGTATACAAAATAAATACAAATGAGATAAAAATGTGATCAAAATATAGAACAGTTCCCATACAGAAAAAGCATAAAAAGCTTTAATACTGTATATAATGAAACAATCACCTAGAATGGAATATACAACAATAATAGCATCAACCTCCATATAGTAAATATCCATATTACCATAAATGAGCATGATTGCCCATTATTGGGTATAAATGATTACTCACTCAAAACAAGACACCTAGGGACAAGTAAATGTGACACATATATCAAAAGTCTTCCTGCCAACATAAGTCCAAAGCTTCTGACATATTGGATATGTAGGTTAGGATGTAATAGCTATAGCACCTGGAACCCCTAAAGGTGATCATTAAGACCTGGGTAAAACAAACCCCCCAATGTTGTTATCCAATATTTCTCTTTGTGATCTAATAGGCCATGCCAGCCTTGTTTGTTGGTTCTATCACCAGAAATTCGATCAATGATCATGAAATCGAATCTGGCCTGTGGATGTTTGAGTGTATGTTGGTATAAAGCACTAGTCTCCTTGTGATTTCTGATGTCACTACGATGTTCGTTCATTCTGGATCTTAATGCTCTGGAGGTTTGGCCCACATAAAATGCACCACAATAACAAGATGCAAGGTACACCACCCAATCGCTACTGCAATTACCAAAAATTTTGATGTTGAATATCTTACTGGTGTTACGACTAGAAAATTCTTTAGATTTGGGCATATATGAACAGGAGCCACAATGACCGCAGGGAAAAGAGCCAAAAAGCTCATCACCATGTAATGTAAGTTGTTTATGAATAGTACCTCCACTAGCCATATGTTTATAGTGTGACAAGTAAGAGCCCAAAGTTTTGCCCCGCTTGTATGAAAATCGACATTGTGGACCCAACATTGTTCGTAACCTGTCATTAGCCAGTAGAATATTCCAATGTTTGTTGATGATATTCCTGATCATATTGATGTTTCTTCCATAAGTCGTAATGAACCTAACCTGGTTACAAGATGTATTCTTGTTTTTATTTTTGTATTGCAATAGTTGTTCCCTATCTGTACAATTTGCCCTACATCTGGCTGAAGTAATATCATATTGATCATAACCTCTACTGGCAAACCTCTGACTGAGATCCATGCTGGCTAGTTGGTATTCCTTATCATTAGAACTAAGACGTTTAATACGGATAAATTGAGACACAGGAATACTTCTAATAGTATGACGGGGATGTAAGCTAGAGGCATGAAGCAAAGTATTATATTGTGGGTACTTACGAAACACCTTCGTAGATAAGGTGTGATCAGAATTCCTAAATACCGTGACATCCAAAAAATTAATAGTATTTTTATCATGAGTCACAGAGAATTCAAGTCCCCATACATTGTCATTTAGGTATTGCACAAATTCATGCAAGTAACCCACATCTGCACGCCACACTAGCCAGCAGTCGTCCAGATAACGTCGCCAGACGTCCATCTCCACCTGATAGATGTTATGTAGGGTATCATATATCATGTATTCCTCAACATAGGCCATGAAAAGATCGGCATAAATGGGAGCAAATGATGCTCCCATAGCTGTCCCTTGCAACTGCCAATAACACTGGCCTTGAAAATAAAGAACATTTTTGTTGAGTACATGTTCCGACATGCAGATCAATAATGTGTTAAACCCAGGTGTGTAGAGATTCGCCCTCTCTAACCAGTATTGAAGAGAAAATTTACCCCAGGACCGACCCCTGTACAACTAATGTACATAGGCAGCTCCTAATGCTTTATCCCATGTATGGGTCCACTGAAGGTATTTATGGCATGATCCTAGTTATTCTTACTAGGGGTGATGTATAATTATCAGCCAAGGGATGGGTAAGGCCAGTCTAACACTAAATGGGGTATGTTAATTTGAACACCAAAAAGGAAAATGGCTAGGCTTAAAATGGCTCACAGCTAGCCTAGCACTTCCCTATAAGCCCATGACAAGGATTGCCCCTTGAGTTTTGTATTAGATACTGCTGTTTTCCTTTATATTCCTTCAGCAATCTTCTGATCAAGTAAAAAAAATGCTTGTAACCATGGATATGAACTCTGTTGGTATCTCCATGCTCAGCTTGGTGGATATGAGAATCCTAAGGCAGTGTAACAATTGACTCATATTTGCTGACAACCAACTAATTATTAAGCACACTAACAAGGTATCTGAGAGATATATTTATACAATACCACTAGAGGCAAAACTGTCACATAAAAGCATTCATAATGCCAATCAAGTTATCAGTAATCCACACACTACACCCACCACATGCAGTATGGAACAGAGTGATGTCTAATGACATCATCTAATGAATAATTAGCCTGATGACTAATAAGATGAGGATCTTATGTAATCTTCATAAACCTCAAATACCTCCCAGACATTGTACCTACAAGTAATAATCTGAGCAGCCCAAAATGCACTCCACCAAAACACCCACCACAACCCATACAGCCTCATCTCAAAAACCTTCAGCTTCTAAGCCCTTAAAGCAAGCCACCACACACCCCATTGTTTTGGTCATAGGAGACCCCATTGTGAGACACACTGATGTCTCACCAGGCTGAGTAAGGAGAAAGTTACCATCAGTTGCCTATCAGGGGCCAGGATCTGCTAAATCACACATGCACTCATATCATTGAATTCCAGGTAGCAGTATGACTTGGTCATAGTTCACATGGGTCCAAATGACCTGAGATGTATCTTTCTGGACTATATGAACAGAGGCATGATAGAGATCTTAGATTATATGTCAGGCAGGTTTGAGCTTGACAGAACAGCATTCTACCTTCTGTGAGGATGATGGCACAGTATGAACATAAGATAATTGACTTTACCAATTGGCTTAATTTTTGTTGTCACTCCAAGGGGTTAGAGTATTTGTCAGCATGGGAGGATATGGTCAACAGACCATGCTGCTTTGGAACACCACAGGAATGTAGGGCTACAATGCATTCCACATCATTAGACCAGCTACTGCACAGGCTGGGACCAAAACTGGAGGTGTTTCAATTTACATCAATGCTGGTCAAACAGGATGATGCACTTGAGCTTCTCCATGTTCAAACTGCCATTGGCAACATCTGAAACTAACTGTGACATGCATAAAAAAGTGCACACTGACTAAAGTGGGTAGCCATATTCCAAAATTTTATAATAGCTTTAAGAATTACAAAAGATGATAAATTAAAAAGTTTACTATTACACGTTAGGGGAAATATCTATATCATGTATATGAACTCATAGGAGAACTAGATGGCAGATTCATAGATGTATTAGTCAAGTTAAATATCACTTTGAGGCCAAAAATAATGTAGAGTTTAATATAATCAAATTCAGGCATGCAAGGCAACAATTTGAGTCCAGATAAATGTACTGTACTAGGATGAGGGCATTAGCTAGAACCTGGACCATTACAGACAATACAAAAGAGATCATCCATTCAGCCATCAGTGCAAAGGTAAGGAGAAAAGCAGTAACTAAATCAAACATAATATAGAATGACTGAGGTCTTTTCAGTGAAGATGCTTTCATCAAACAAGCTACTTTCATAAACAACAGTGAAAAACACTTTCATTGCATTGTATCGAGACAAGCCAAATGCACTCCTTCCTTAATTAAATATATTGAATCCACAGCTGCACAGCCATGGGGAATGAACAAGTGTCTTACAAGTAAAAAAAAACAATCTCACACCACTACTGCAGTATTCTTCTGCAACAAAACCTAATATATACAATAAAGTAAGACATCTGTGTGCATCTTAACATGAATTCCAATAAAACTGAATTAAAAAACACACAGGATGTATGGGGATACAGAATTTCTTTTTGTATATTTTTAGTGAAAATTACTTTCAGTGCTTTTTATTTGTGATGGTGGTTTTAGTGAGATGTACTCCAATGAAACAACACAATCCCACCTTAGTCAGGCTGATGAACATTGCTAGATCCCTTTACCTCAGAAATTCAGACAAGGATGGACTGAGACATTGATAAAACAGAAGTAAAGAGAGAAACTTAATAAAGACAAAGTGAAATGAGAGAAGCAAATGGGAAAAAAAAAAAACATAAATGCTACAGATAAAGTAGAGGTTATAATGCAAGTGCTGTGCTTGGACAGTCCTCATAAGGCACTTTGTCCAGCCTTAGCTACAGTGTGTTCAAAATACAGAAAACATAACCACTTTACTAAAGTATGCAGAAGCAGAAACACAAGTAACAAGGCACATCATAAAGACTGTAAGCCACTGATTTATAGACAGCTAGTGAAGCAAAACAGGAAGACCTTTATTAGGAGCAGATAGTGAAAATATCAGTAGTAACAATGGCACAAGGGTATCTACCAGAAATACAGGTACAATAGATAAAACTTTTGATAGTCACAGAAGTCCTAGTGAAGATAATTTCAGAAGAAGACTATAAGTTGAGGTCAAAGGAAGAGAGGAGGAAGTCTGTCACCAAAATATATAAATATAGTTTTGTTAAACCAGTTCAGCTGAAATGTTGTTTCAGTGCAAACATTAAAGTAAAACAGTATGTGACAAAATCCCCTTTCAGTATGTTACAAGGCAAAAGAACTAAGGTGTTACATTACTCCATTGGGTGTGGAGTAAACATCCAACACTACAGATGAAAATGAATAGAAGTGACATGGATTAACTACTTTGTTCAATGAATCCTATTCTAATAACACTGGAAAGATAGAGAGCCGTCAGGTTAATATGCACATAAACTTGATGGTAACTCCTATTGCACAGCATCAGGATTCCTGTTCACTTAAAAAAGACCTAAGGACACTGCAGAAATTGGATATAATAGAGAACTTTTCAGGGGCTACACTGTAGACCTTCACCTATAGTGACACCATCAGAGTCCAGATGGAGCCATGATTTGTGTAAACATAAATGTTGCAAATAGAGGTGTACAGAGGGAAAGACACCTGGTGTCAGCAGTCGATGACATAATTAGTGAAATGAGTCTGTAAAAGATGTGTATACTTTATTCCTCAGATCAGACAATCAACAGCTTAAACTTCACCTGGGTAATGAATGCAATGCAACCTTCTCCACCAAAATAGGCTTGGAGAGGTAAAATACTAACATCTGGAGTGACATCTGTTGCTGAAATCTTTTAACATGTAATGCAGAAAATTAAAAATACAAAGGCTTTCTGAAAAGATAAAAAGACCATGATTTGATTCTCAGGAAAGTGTAAGGCAAACTAAAAGAAAAGAGGGCTTAAACTAAATAAAATGTAAGATTGACAAGTATAACAATATTATTAATGGCTTCCTATTTTCAGAGAATAGCACATCGCCATACCAAGAGAATGTAAAATAATTACCTGTGGTTTGAAGTTGTTTTGAGTATGGCCAACTACAGTTCTATGCTTATTAAAGGCTTACGTACAAGTGCCCTTCTACTAAGTGAGTTGATAAGGAAAGATATTCTACTTTTTTGAGCAGAAAAACAAGAAGCACAAGACAAAGCTGAAGAAGGGGATGAATTCAGGCACAATGTCATATTTTGATAAAAGCACACCTATATTGCAAGAAGTAGAAGCAAGCTCAGTAGGACTTGTTGCAATATTATATCAAATAAAAAATGGGAACTGGAGAGCCATAGCATATAGCAGCAGCTCACTGATACTAAAAAGAGTTGTTAGCCAAACTGAGAGAGAAGCTCTTGGATTGCCTGGACATGTACCCATTTTCATATGAATAATTTTCAAAATATTTTGCATTAGTCATGGATCACAAACCATTATAAATGTTATTTAATACATCCAAATCAAAACTGCTAAGTATAAATGAAAGATAGTTTTTAAGAACGTAGGCCATACCAGTTTACAGGACAATTTACTAAAGAAAAAGACACTATCTCTGATTATTTGTGCAGGCATTTTTTAGTTTAAAAGAAAAGGCAGAGACATGCTAGAGGACATGATAATTACACGAAGATGTTTGCTGAATACACTCTGCCTAAGACATTATCATTATTGCACAATGCAATTGCAACTGGACAAGACGCAGCTTCACAAAAAAATAAAATAGCAGTATAACAGTAATGAGGCTACAAGCACAAGATTGCTGATGTGGAAACACTAGAAGGCCTGAAAATTCAATGGAAAACAATTTCTGAGACTGAAGAAAGTTTGCTTAAAGTTTCCAGACCAACAATAAAGCAACAATGGAGTAACTGATTTGAGAAATTACTTTTATGGGCCATTGTATGACAAAGAATACCTAATAGTTGTTATTGATAATTAAGATTTACAGTTATACTACAAGTATTTTGCACATCTGTGCATGTAATAGAAGCAACTGTGACAAAATATTTCATATAAAAAGACACTGGGGATTGATAATGGGACAGCATTTTACTGCTATATTTTAAAGAACTCTATGAGTGCCAGCTCATTATCTGCAGGACGTTAGCTATATTTTGGCTAGAAGCAAGTCAATGGACTATTGTGGAACACTTTATTCATAATGGCAACAAAAAAGCAAGGGCTATCAAGTCCAAGAGTTTTCCTGGGAAAAATACTAAAAAGCATGCTTGAAGCCTATAGAACATGTGTGCACCCCAGAATTTGAGCTATACCAGCAAACTTACTATTTATGCACATTTTTAGGAACAAGATACTTCATATGACCAGACCTCTAGGAGACAACAGATGGAGAAAAAAGACAGAAAAGATTAGAAAAAAAAGACAGTGTGAAAAGATATGTTCATACTGGAAGTGCCAAGGAAGACTTATTTCATAGAGAACAGACTATGTTGTTGAGAAGACAGAAACAATTAAGTGTGTCAGTCTGTTCAGTCCAGTGCCATACCAAATAAATATAGCACTGATTACTGTAGCAAATTGGAGACATACTGCTACCTTACACTGCTTATAAGTGTGTGTGTGTGTGTGTGTGTGTGTGTATATATATATATATATATATATATATATATATATATATATCACTGTGCTAATAAAAAATAAAGTTATTAGTTTTGCTTATTTTTCAAATTTTGCCAGCAGATGATGTTTCCATGGACAAATTCTTTTAGCCAAACATTTATGCCCAAAATGTCTTAGACAATTGCAAAATTGTCCATTATATCAGAATGGTTACATCTACTCATATTCATGTAAAAATAATATTAATGTTATTTCTTTTGCTAGACATTAAGAAAGTTATGAATACTACAAATACGTTTGCCATCAAAAATGTATTTATGTAATGATTTTAATTCCTTTACAGCTGTGATGGCATGTAGACATTTGCCACAAATGTGCAACCATGCATTCATAAACTAGCACATAAACATAATGCATGCATAATAGTTTTTCAAAATAATCCACATTACATTAGACCTGTATATGCAAGGTGATCTGAGTTCAATAATCCAAAAGATTGTCTAGCTTTATCTCATTTTATTACCCCATCTTTATCATCTCCTCTCAAAGTTGTCCTTACTTATTCTTTCTTTTGAAAATGCTCATTGTATTTTCTTCTTTGTCTTTTTAATACTATTAGCAGTATAGTCAATTAGTGCTGCTCTGTTTTTCCAAGGTCTAACTTTCTTTACAAAGCATGTTACTAGCTGTAGTATGTAAAGCTGCATGTAATGCTCTTTATTTTCTTTTCTAAATCTGCCCAAAAACCAATGTGAGATCCTGTAGTTGCCTCTTTCGGCAGTATGTCTATCATGTCTTTGAATTTGCACATATATTCTGAGTCCTGAATCAAATATGTTAGCCTAAAATAAGTGTCCTTATAGCATTCATCCAAATACTCTAAGGACACTCCTAGTATTCATCCAAATATCATAATCCCAAGCTACCTCATTTCTTTGTTAGTATTAGTTTTTTCCTATTTCACTCTATTTTGTTATCCCCCCAGAAAACTCAATTTCTTTTTTTCATTTTATTCCATATCTGTTCAATTAATTGCTACATATATGTTTCACCTACATAAAGAATATGCAAGACCAAAATCATCTTAATCATGTCTGTCTTATTGGCAATGTCCATAAATAACACATTCCATAATCACTTCTTACTTATAATCTTATGAGTAATTTCTTCTCAAATTTCTTTAGCTGCAGCATTTCCAAGATTGCAGCACACTGATCAACAACTTAACTTCAGCTATCCCACTATAAAAAAGTTGAAGGACAAGGGACAGATATTCTGTTACTTTCAGTAACTTCAGTTACTGGCTAATAAGTACACTTCTTAGATGCCATCAAAGAAGACACTAAGAGAGTCTAAAAGAAAATCAACTGGAAAAGGTGAAGAGAAAACACTGACTGGGAAGAATCCTGCAGCATTTCAGCAAAAAGCAGTTCAAGCTCCAGCTTTGGTGCTAGACATGACTTCCAGTGATCCAGAGGAAAAAACAGGTCACATGTGCTCAGAGCTAATTAAAATAAATGAAACTCCAAAGGAGTATATGAACTCAAATATCAAAAGACTAGAAAAAAAAATGGAAGAAGCTTTAAAAGATATTCAGATGAGCTGATAAAATGTCAAAAATCAACGGTCGAAATAATGAAAAGCTGGCTGAGTGTGAGACTGCACAAGAGGAGATGTTTCAAAATATGGCAGTATTAGAGGACAGAGCACATAGAGAAAAAGTGAGATTTCTTAATGTACCCGAGAAACTAGAAGCAACAGACTATTTTATGAAGGCACAAATAAGCAACTGGACTGCTAGTACACAACAGGATCTGTTAATTGAAAGGGCACATTGTGTGTATGCTCCAAACCTGGCCATGAGAAAGCAGCCAAGAACTGCACTAGTAAAGATGTAAACCTACCAACAGAAAGAGTTGATCCTGGCATAACTGTGGCAAAAGGCTGATATATTAAAAGTTGGAGCCAGTAGAGTGTTTGTGGAAAATGATTATTCACTGTACACCAGGCAGAAGAAAAACACATTTATTCCAACAACCATAGAATGTCAAGAGGCAGGTGTGAGATTCAAGCTGTTGTATCTAGCTGTCTTCAGATTTTTTTTCCGGGAAGATCAAAGTCATTTTTTGATGTAAAAGTTTATGCAACAAAAAGTGAGACATCAAGTAGAAGGGGGTGTTCTGGGGGCATTTTTTTTTGTTTGTTTGAGGGTTTTCATTAAAACAAAAAGTCTTGTAAAATGTGGCATAGGTTCCAGCATTGATGATAAGAAAAAAACTATAAACAGTTATCCTGCCAAACATTAATGGGTGTATGTATCATAAAAGCTGGAAATAGCCATTTAAAAAAAACTGAAATAAAGTGGGAATAATGACTTATCAAAATGGCAATACTTTCTATATTATCTTGAAATGTGAATGGTCTCACAAGTATAGACAGAAAGAAAAGAATATTTATTTTAAGAAATTCAGAGTGCAAATAGCAATGCTACAGGAGACACATTTGGAAAGAACTGAGCATGTGAATTTCATAAAAAAAATTTCAGGATGATTATCCAGCAGAATATCAGGGACAAAAGAATTAGGAGTACTTATAATAAGTGCTAGATGAGCTCCAATAGTAACAGAAGATGAAAAAATAATAATAATGGCAGATTTGTGGTAGTAAGACTCTACTAGAAAAGGATGAGGATTATGCTGGCATGTATTTATATTCCACTCAAAACTGGTATTAAGGAGCTTAAAGAAAACTGTGGGAGAAATAATAAGCTTCCAGCAGTGAATACTACTTATATGTGGGGAATGGAATTTGATTTTCAACAATGAGTATGTATCGGGGTGTAGAAGGGAAAATATAACATAACAGGGTAGATTTCTGAAGAAATTAATGAAAATATTTGGTATGTAAGATGTGAATTCAGTAGTAGGAACTTGGAGAGAATTTATATATTACTCCCCAAGGTACAATAACTAGGCTAGACTACACAGAAATTGTATTTTAGATCATTTCCCAATAATTACTAAGATAAAAAGGCAGGGTAATGAAGTAATGATGAGACACTGGTGCTACTCTACTTACTTTTAAAAAAGAGACATTTAAAGAATGGGTAGTGGAAATTATTTGGGAATTATTAGAAAATACAGAAAGTACTCCAGAAGTTATAGCTAGATAGTGAGTGAGATAAAATGAAAATGGAGTTTAAAAATAGGGTAGAAATAAAATAAAAAGAGATATGGTTAGGAAGCAATAAGAACTAATTAAATGTGCGGACAGTGGTTAAAGTATTACATAATAAGGGGGATCTCACAGAACAAGAAGATGTACAATTGTATAGTGCTATACAGACAATAAGGGAGTACTTGGATAATATGCATAAGTTTAGAAAGATTGCTGTTACGCAACTATATTTTGATAGCAACTTCAGATCCAAAAATTTTTGGAACAATGACTTAGGCAACAGAAAGTAGAAAGTGTTGTTTCTAAACTTAGGGAACCTGTAACAAGAAAATAACCAGAAAGGCTGTAGAGGTACTAGAGATATGTTGGAAATGTTATGAAAACTTGTGAAAAGCCGAGAGATGGGAAATCAAGAAAAATCACAAATGGAAATATTTATGGAAGACTTAAATATGCTATGGTTAGAGGTAGATGAAACTCAACACTTAGTTAAGATAGAAGGAAATGAGATAAAAATGGTGATGTATAATCAATCTGCAGGAAAGTCCCCAGGCATAGATCATATTCTGGTGCAAGTTTGGAAGCTGGAGGGAAGAAAGTAATAAAGATCTTGAAGGTTTTGTTTAACTGTATTTTAAAAGGAAGGGAAGCACCAATATACTGGAAAAATGATATGGTGGCTATAATACCTAAATATGGTAAAGACCCATCAGATCTAGCTTCATATAGGCCCATTTTAATTTTAAACCATTACTATAAAGGGCTTATATCTATAATGGCTAATAGAATTGCAAAGGTGTTGCCAAAATTGATAGGTATGGATCAATGTTGTTTTGTGGAAGGGAAGCAAACATCTGACAACATTAACAGAAAAAATGATGAGAAGGAAGCTGAATGTAAGAAAAATACCACTGTTATTGATGGGTCTTGATGTGCACAAAGCATTCGACAGAGTAAGCTGGGATTTCTTTTTATGATTAGGGCAATGGAAGAATTTGGATCTCCTGATACAACAAGGTTAATTAGGAGGGTACCTGTATCATATGATCAACTTTTCTTTGCCAATGGTTCTAAACATAGCACAAATAGCAAAGGGGATAGAGGACACCCTGTCTGATTCCTCTATTCAGACACAACTTATCAGAGAGGAACCTTCCCATTTTGATTTTTGCCTCCAATTGGGTCTTTGTTAAAAGAGTGATTTTTTTAAATTGTCGAATTTCATATGATCAGACTCATATGATTGACTATTTAAAAAGCTGAACATAAGTAAAGACTCGAAAACAGTGTTTTAGCAGGAGAGCAAGCCCCCCCCCTGCAACCACTACACTCCCTGCTATATATATTTACCAACTCTGAGATCACACTGTAATGCAGAAAAGGGTATGTTTCCTGACATACCTGTCAACTGTCCAGATTTTCACAGAATGTCCAGATTTTTGCCTCATATTTTTGGTCTGTTCCTCATAAAATTATGGTTTTCTGGAAAATTACTGATGATTGAAGCCATTAAATAATGGAATACATCTGAATATGAGACTTCATATATTTTAAAAAATGCACACTAACATAAATTGTGTAATTTTAGCAACATTCTAAGTTTATAAGAACAATATTTAAAATATGTCCCTGTTTTGGGGCATTTATCCCCAGTTATTTTTGGTTTTGTCCAGATTTCTTGCACTAAGAGTTTGAGAAGTATATTTTCCAATTTCCATTATACTGCAATCTCAGAACAAGTCATTGTTTAAGTGAATAGGGATACATTTGACTTTTTAAATAGTCAACCATATGAATTCGATCATGTGAAATTTGACTCTTTAAAAAGTAGGTCTTTTAACATAGATTGGAAGCAAAAATCAAAGTAGGAGGTTTCCACTTTGATAAGCTGTGTCTGAATAGAGGAACCAGGCAGGGGTGTTCTGTTTCCCCTTTATTTGCACTATATTTATAACCATTGGGAAAGAAAATAAGGGACTCAGAAATTCAAGAATTTAATTTGTGTGGTATTCAAGAAAAGTTGGTTTTATTTGCAGATGATATTATTTTGTACCTGACAGAACTACATTCTGAGACAGTTCCAGGTTTTTAGGGAATATAAAATTAATGAAGATAAAACAAAGACTATAGATGTAAACTATGTACCCACAGATTAATTAGTTCAGCAATACCCATATTTATGGGGACATGATAAAATGAAGTATTTAGAAGTATGGGTTAAACAGGAAGCTGTTACGGCAGCTAAAGATATGCAGGAAGAGACTAAAAAGATAATACAAAAACTGAGAAACTGGAAGCTCTTGCCTATGGATATAGATAGGAAGATACAATCAGTAAAATGTTTTTAGTCCCTTTAGTTTTATACACAGGTCAGGCATATTTTTATGAACCATATGAGAAGTTGTGGATAGTAATTAATAAACAGTTGAATGATTTTATCTGGGTGGGAAGGAGGGCAAGAGTCAAGTTGGGTAAGTTTAAACATCCAATAGAACAAGGAGGTTTAGGATTACCTGATTTGAAGGGATATTTTAGAGCCACACAGTTAAGGATCCGCGGTGGTGGTGCTGCGGTAGCATTGTCGCCTCACAGTAAGACGCTGTCCGGTTTGATTCTCAGCTAGAGCATCTTCTGCGTGGAGACATGCATGAATGGGAGTACCTTCATTGAAGGTTGTGCATCAGGGCTGGCAACTCGGCACGTAAAAATCAACTGCCAATCATTAGCGGACCGGAGTTCAGCTGTGGCGACCCCTAACCAGGAAAAGCCGAAAGACACAGCAGCAGTTAAGGCACTTATTCATAACACAAGCAGAAAGATATAATTTAAAGTGGAAAGGAATGATGATGAAACGGGGAAATTCAAGAAATAAGGAAAGAGTGGAATTTTGGATGTTGATTCCTAGGGAGAATAACAACAGTCATAAAGAATATTGTATTTATAAAGAAACGGAAAGTATACTAAGAACTAAGTGAACATAGAAATTGAGAAAGGAGAGTCTGCTGATTGGGATGACTGCAATTAAAGGTACACAGACTAGACAAGAGGATGCTAGAATTTACTGGAGGAATTTGGCAAAGGAACCAATGTATTGGGAACAAATAATTGGAGAGGGAAATGTAATAGAATGGGAGAGGTCAAGAAGACATTTGAACTACAGGCTACTGATTACCTTCCCTGTCAGGAATTGATATCAGAGTATAGGCAAAGTGAAAGGGAAGTCCTAAGTGAAAGACCTGTACTGGCTGAGCTTTTAGTTGAATCTAGAATAGAAGCTGCTGTTAAAAAGGGATCATTAGTAGGGTGTATAAAATATTGAACAATTAAGTATAGCCATTAATCAGAGGAGGTCAGAAAAAAATAGGAAGGGAGATTAGATAAGCAGTTCAGAAAGAAACAATGGAAGGACTTATGTGTGGCTTCCAAGTATGCAATAAAGTGTAGAAGATTTAGGGTTTTTATCTGGGAAATCTTTGCAGAGGTACTTTTATACCCCAATGAGACTCCAATGAATTTTTCTCAGGTAGATGGCAAATGCTGCAAGTGTAATGGGGATGAAAGAGGTACCTCGAAGAACATATTTTTGGAGTGTAATCAGTTGGCAGACTATAAAAATTTTAGACAGAGTACTCTGTTGGGAGTCCTGGGCGAGCAGAAGTGTAAGTAAGAAAATTATTTTTTTTTAACTGGGATACAAGATCTGAATTGCTCAGACATAGTAAGGCTTTGTTAACTATAATTCTGGTGGCTACCAAAAAAGCAATTACTCAGAAAATGGAAATCAAAATTTAAACCAACCATACTTGAAATAGTGAAAATTGTAACAGAGATAAAAGAACAGGAAGCGTGATCTACAGAAAAAAATAGAAATTGTGGGAACAATACATGCAGAAATGAACAATTTATGTAACGTTGGATTATATTTAAGGTGTAACACTCAAAAAACAAATTTTCTTGTAATTATAGACTCCATAGTAAGACACATGGATGTCTTACTCACCAGGTTGGACAAGGAGAAAGTCACGGTCAGCTGCCTGTTCGGTGCCAGGATTTGTCAGATCATGCATGCACTCAGGTCTCTCAGCATGACTCTGTCATAGTTCATGTTGGAGTGAGCGACCTGAGATGCACCTCACTGGACCACATGAAGAGAGACATGATTGAGCTCTCTGAGTATATGTTTCAGGCAGGTATGTCCCCTAGCCTTCAGCAACATACTACCCTCACCTATAATGATGCCACAGTATAAACAAAATATGATTGATTTCAATAACTGGCTTAGTTTTTGGTGTTCAAAGGGGATTCAAAGGGGATCCAGTTTCTGACAGCCTGGGAGGTCATGGTCGACAAACCTCGCTGCTTTGCCAGAGATGGTTTGCACCTGGCACTACTAGGCTTTCGGCTGCTGGAAAAGGCTGTTGCCTCCTCTTAGTGCCTTTTTAAGACAAGGTCTTGAAAACAAACTTACCAATGTGAAATTTGGGAATCATAACAAAATAAGGGTTTTGCTGCTAAATGCTAGGAGCTTAACCCAAAAGCTGCACATCCTGGAAGCATTTCTATAACTGGAAGATGTAGATGTCTGTGCAGTCACAGAAACCTGGTTCAAGGCCTCAGACAGTACCCCAACCTTTCAAGGCTACAATGCCTTCCACACCTTCAGACCGCAAAACAAACGTGCGAATCAAAGGAGGCAGTGTTTCTATCTATATTAGAGATAAATTCACTTCCGGTCTAGTTAGACTGGACAGCTCTATGGAGTTACTCCAAATTCAGGTTACTGTGGGTCATAGCTAGTTATAGATCCGCCCCCATGGATCATGATGAGGACAAAGCCTACTTGACCAAACTGGAGTCCATCCAAATATTGCTGAACACTCTCTCTGATTATGGGGGATTTCAATTATCCCACCATCAACTGGGAAACCTACTCTTGCCCTAACTCACTAGCACAAAAGTTCCTTGACTTTCTTAACTCAAATGTCCTGGAACAAATTGCTCAAACCCCGACAAGAGGAACAAACATATTAGATCTGGTCCTCATTAACATGTCAAACAGATGCACTGACACAACTGCTGAACCCTCATTAGTTAAATATGACCACAAATCAGTCACCTTCGAGCTGGCACTAATACTATAACTCACAAAGGGTGAAGTCAGACTAAAAAACTTCACCAAGGCAAACTATATCCTCCTAGGGTTGGGTATAAAAGCATTTCAAGCCCCAACCCCAGTGGGAAGTGGTAACTACACCGAAGCGTACACTAGAGCACTGCACAGTCACTTGCATAAATGTATAGACTCAGCTGTTCCAGAGAGAATCAAAGCTAGAGCCCAAAGTAAAAGCAAGCTATCCACCAAACGTATCACAAACCTTGCCCCAAACTCCCCCCCACACCCACCCTACATATCTAAAGACCTTGTCCACTGCAAAAAAACACAGTCTCTATGGGACCAGGCTGCATCCCAGGCTGTCTTCTAAAGCTAAAACATGAACTAGCCATCACCATTAAGTCCCCTATTCAATCATGGCCTAACCATAGGCTTTGTTCCTGCGGAATGGAGAACAGCAACAGTTATTCCCCTCCACAAAGGTTCATAGGTTCATAGGTTGGTACTAGGCTATCAGCCCTAGGGCCTATACAAGCCTAGCCATAACAATTCCCTGGCTATTTCTTCCCACATTATTTACTTTCCTGGACCCCTGTCTAGCAGGGCGACTGACGTGATAGGTTCATAGGTTGGTACTAGGGTGGCCTAGCAATGGACGTGGAGAATATACCCATAAGTCTGACCAGCTTCATCTGTAAGACCATGGAACGTATCATTATGGACCTTATTAATAAAGACATAGGCGACATCCAAATCCTAGATCTGACTCAATTCAGTTTCTTCAAGGGCAGATCATGCCTGTTAAACCTGGTGGATTTCTTCAAAAATGTGACTAGGGCCATTGACGAGAGCAAATCTGTGCACATAGCATATCTTGACTTGGCAAATGCTTTAGACACAATCCCACACTCAGGCATTACCGATAAATTTAGCAAACTGATTGTAAACCCCTTTGTTGTAAGATGGGTTGCCAACTGGCTCACAAACTGGAGACACACTATCAGAGTGGGTGATTCTACATCAACCAGCAGACATATCACCAGTAGGGTGCCACAAGTGTCAGTGATGGGCCTCCTACTGTTTGGTGTATACTACTCAGACGTTCAGACCAAAGCTAAGGGGTTGTGGCTGATCAAGTTTGCAGACGACTGCAAACTAGGTGCAATTATTGAAACCCCAAATGATGTAAGTATGCTTCAGAATGGTCTTACACCGACTAGCAACTGGTGTCTTAGTCACAGTCTCAAACTGAATGCAAAGAAATGCACCATCATTCCCTTCAATAAAAACAATTTCCCTTCACACTGTCAAATCAACAACAATACCCTAAGTACCTACGAAGTGGTAAGGGATCTGGGATCACAAGTTGACTGCGACCATAACTTTGACCACCCTGTGTCTACTGTAGTAGGGAAGGCTTTCTATGTAAAACACTTGATTAGTAAAGACATCACCTCTAGAGCAAAGGAGGTTATAACCTTTCTATACTCATCACTATTCAGGCCCATAGTTGAGTATGATGTCCCCTTTTGGCATGTACTCTAGAAAGCAACTGCAGTAATTGAAGAGACCTCAGAGGTTTCTAACAAAGAAGATCAAGGGACTTCAGCAAATGCCTTACATAGACCGACTAAAGTCCCTGCCACTATACTCTGTATCATATAGACTTCTTAGGGGGAGACATGTCTGGCTTACAGAGCAATCTCAGACCCAAACCTAATGAATTTCCTGCACATCCATAAATCAAACGGGACTAGAGCTACCCATTCCAGGGACCTAAATATGGCCTGCAACTTGAATAGGACATGTTGGAGGGACAGATTTGTCTCCCAGCGATTGCCATGTCTTTGAAATAGGCTACCAATTCATGTGAAACAGAGCACTTCTACAACATTGTTCAAAAAGAACCTGGATGAATGGATGGGGCACCATAAATTCTTATCAGGGATAATGTCCACAATCATCTTGGACGTGGGCAGTCATTACTAAATACAATTCTGGGTATTGACTAGAGTATCTATGGTATTACATTGGGATGAAACGGCTAGGCTTGAAATGACCTCCAGGTTGATAACCTAGTAAACTTGTATGATCCTATGATATGTAATGTATAGCAATGTCTTTCGTCTTTTCTTGGTTAGGGGTTGCCGCAGCAGATCAGTAGTCCACAGATTGATTGGCAGTGAAGTTTTTACCCCAACCTTCACAGAAGGTGCACAGACACACACACACACACACACACACACACACACACACACACACACACACACACACACACCCCTACCTGCATGTCTTTAAAACTCATTTGACCATAGGGAGGACATGCAGACTCTTTCACAGAAGGCACTGCAGCCGAGAATCGAACCAGAGAATGTCTTGCTGTTAGGCAACAATGCTAACCGCGCACCACTGCAGCCACCTTATTATATGTAATGTATAATGTTTGCCAATGTGAACTTGTTCATATGGTTTGATTACTTTTATAAAAATGTAAGTTTGTATAACTCACAAGTGATAATTCAGTAAAGGTGTTTTTTATAAAGAAAAGAAATTCCTTAGCTGCTTGCTCAACATCCTGTTTCAGCCAAATTCCCAAATATCTCATATTGACATGATCCCACAGAAAGGTTCATAAGTTTATAGGGTCATAGGTGTTTACTAGGCTAACGACCACAAGGGCCTTTTTAAGCCTAGCCATGTATCTTGAATCTCTGACAAGTTATGACACCCTTGATAAGTGTAAGCATGGGCCTGGGAGATGAACCATTTACAGGTTACCTGTTTGCATTAGAGACATAGGTGCCAGACCAGGGATTACTTTCTGGTTTCCCATCCAGTTGTCCAAGTTGCACTTAAATTGGGTTAGGGAGGAACCCTGCTTCACATGGGTGGGGAGAGTTTCTGTGTCAAGTCAGCTGCTGAGGCATAGTTTATTAGTATAGCCTTTGTTTTTCTTCATTTACATTATATCCTGCTGTACAAGTAGAATGTTTCAGTATCTCAAGTATAATATTATAAAATATATTGGTTTGCTAACATATAATATGATACCATTCACAAAAAGCGCTATTTTGTCATTAGTTTTTCATCATTTATATCCAATTATATTTTATTGTCATATGTCTCTGGCTAATGGCTCTGAATATAAAGTAAATAGTAATGGTGAAAGTGGACCCCTGCCTAGTTCCTCTTGTAAGACTAAATGCTTTAGAGAGCTCACATCACACTTTACAATAGCCTGAGCTCCTTTGCAGATATTAACTATTAATGTTATCCATATTTGTAGAAACCCAAATGTCTGAAAAGATCTCAGTACATTCCATACTCACTTTGTCAAATGCATTTTGGTATCCAGGCCTATTAATATGAATTCATTAGTATTATCTAGTGCATTCTTTTGAAGCATAAGGGTTCTGTTAATGATGTCAAATGTTTACCTATCCTGTGTAAACCCATACTGATCTAGATCTATTATTCTTGGCAAAATAGTTGCATTCTTTTTGTTAAAATCATGATAAAGACATTGTAGTATGATTCGGAATCCAAATAGGTCTGTATGACTTTGGATCAAGAGGCTCTTTCCCGTCCTTTGATATAATTACCGCTACTGCTTCTTTCAAGGTCAAGGGCACAAATAAGGTGTATTGAAGCGCAGCAAACATTTCTTTTTCTCTGGTAATGCATTACTTTTATTTACAATGAATTTACACTGAATCTAGACTGCTGACCATCTCAGAACATTTAAACTAACTTTAGATTATTTGGGTTTGTGTTATAGTACCAGTGTTTTATTCATAACAAGAGAATAGTTATTTTCATATAAGGTAAGTCTCATCAGAACAGTTGTAACCACAACTGAACAGTTAGCAAGACATTCATGTTCAGACAATTAAACTTTGTCCAGTATTGCTGTTGTTCAGATGTTATCTGCCAGGACCTTACACTGATAACACTGTTTTCTCTGTCAGTTAGCTAAGTAATCTCTGTAGTGTACTACCTACAAACATACATACAATGCCTATATCTCACTTTCTTGGGGGCCCCAGTCTTTCTCATCAGTAGCCGGACTTGATGCAAATCTATATTTTCAGTTAACCAAAACATCTTGCACACAAAGATTGCTTGCTTTGACGTACTAACAAATTACAGACATTACCAGAACCTTTAATATGGTTGACCACTCAGTCCTATATTTAATCACCTCATTGACATTGGGATCTGTCCTGACACTATTCACTGGTTTCAAAATTACCTACCCAACCAATGTTTTCTTGTTAATTATCAACAGTACATCATTAACCACTCCCTTACTTAAAGAAGTCCCTCAAGGCTCCATACTGGCACCTCTTGTTTTCTTCAGTTTTATAAATAAACTTACATTCAACCTTCCCCAACTTCCAATCTTACCATACATCAGTGAAATGACTATCATCCTCTCACTCACTAACTGGCTAAATAGAAAAAGAAATTACTTCACTCCTCAAAAATGAAAGGTATGTTCTTCAGAGTGTCCACTAAAAGGCAAAAAAAAATCACCTATTTTTGACCACCTTAACAATGTTATTGAGTAGGTTAACCCCTTCAGATAACCAGGAGTCTGGCTCAACTCGAAAACACATGGAAAAGAAACTCCCTACTTTTCTGGACCAACAAAATCTCCTCTTTCTTCTCTCACCCAACAAGAAATGCTATTGGCAAAGGGATTCTTCTAGCTCAACTTGAGTGTTGCCTACCTCTTGTAGCATCTGTTTCCAAATTAAACAATACTGCCATCCAAACAATCTCCATCTCCATCTGCCATTTCATTACTGTTTCCCCAGAGTAGGAATGCCACTGTCTTACACTAGCGAAATCCAACTGGCTGCTTGTTCAGCAATGAGGCAATCCACTGCTTGGCTCCCATCTTTTCTGACTCCTGAAAGAAAACTCTAAAGCTTCTCTTCTTTCTTTCAATATTTCCATCTCTAGTTATTTGCTCCCAATATCTTGGTTCCTTTGCCAGTTTTCACCAATAAATTTCTGCCCCCTTTTGTCTATCATCTGTAGCACTAATTGCAGTCATCTCTACTGGCAGAATCTCCTTTCTCCATTCCCATGTTGGCTTAGTTCTTAGAATACTTTCTGCTACTTTATGAATACAATATTCTGTATAATTATTGCTATTCTCCTTAAAAGGCCTGCATCCAAAATCCCAGTATCTCCTTGTTTCTTGAGCTCCCCCCCCTGAGTCATTATAACTCCTTTCCACTTTGAATTATAGTTTTCTGCTTGTGCTATGTATAGGAGCCTTAACTGTGTTGCTGAAATACCACTTCAAATCGAGTAACCCCAATCTGCCTTGTTCTGTTGGAAGAATCAGTTTACCTCACTTGATTCTTGCTGTCTTCCTCGCCCAGATAAAATCCTTCAGCTCTTTATTAATTGCTATCCACAACTTCTCCTCTGGTTGATAAAAATACACCAGACCTATTTATAAGACTAAAGGGACTAAAAACATTTTAACTGGCTGTATCTTACTTTCCATATCCCTATAACAGAGCTCCAATTTTCTCAGTTTTTGTATTATCTTTTATTTAGTCTTCCCAAATATTCTCAGCTGCCACACTGGAATAATTTTTAATCCATACTCCTAAATACTTAATTTTATCTTGTCCCCAAAAATATGGATATTGCTGAACTAATTCATGTGTGGGTACATAATTTGCTGCTATTGAATTTGTTTTAGCTTCATTAATTTTGTATCCTGAAAAGATGTTTCAAAATATTCCACAACACTGTAATGTCCTTTCTGGTTTTGTCAGTTATAAAATAATATCATCTGCAAACAGAGCCAGCTTTTCTTGCCTAGCATACCATTTATATCCCTTATTTTCTTTGCTAATGGTTCTAAATATAATGTAAATAACAAAGAGGAAAGATGATCATAGGAAGTTATTAGGCTAATGGCCCTAGGGCCCTTACAAGCCTAGCCAAGTTCTTACCCTTATTTCCATGATCAGCACCTATTGCCCCTGTCCAAGAGGGATACAGGTAGAACCCCTGGGGTGAATTTACTGTCACCCATCCAATTGTCCAGATTGCATTTGAAGAGGGCCAATGAGGTGCTCTGTTTGACATGAAATGGGAGTCTGTTCCAAAGGTGTGGTAACCTCTGGGAGATAAATCTGTCCCTCCAGTAGGTTTTATTAATGTCACATACCAGGATAAGGTCTTTAGAGCGAGTAACCTGTGTACCATTTGACTTACAGATATGCAGCATTTCCAGTTATGCAGGGCAGAGATTGCCTTATATGCAAGGCAGAGATCACCTCTGAGTAGTCTATTTGAAACAGAATAAAGTGACAGTGATTTCAGACGATCCCCATAGGTCAGATGCTGAAGACCTTGAATTTTTCTTGTGAGGAAACTTTGTGGTTTCTCCAATTGATGCAGGTGCTTAGAAAGGTACATACCAAAAGGGGTATTGGCCTGATGAGGGAAGAGTACAGGGAGGTTATAACTTCTTTTTTTCTGGAGGCAATGCCCTTACTTATGAGATGAGCAATATAGAATGCCCTTCTTGTCACTGTGGAGACATGGTGGTCAAAGGTAAGGTTGCTATCAACCTGTGTGCCCAGGTCTCTCACCACTGATTGCATATTTATTTATTTATTTATTTATTTATTTAACATTTGTTGACTGGGAAAGTCCAACTAGGTTCCACAGATCCTGTTTTCAGTGGAGGCCCAGGGAGAAATGCTCCAGATGCACGTCTTTAGAATGTGGGAGGAAACTGGAGTACCTGGAGGAAACCCACGCGAATGCAGGGAGAACATGCAAACTCCGCACAGAAGGCACCCCGGCCGAGAATCGAACCAGAGATCCTCTTGCTGTGAGGCGACAGCATTAACCGCTGCACCACTGCGCTGCCCAACTTAAGGTGTTGATATTAATGTGGTAGTTAGCAGGAACATTGCTTTTACTGAAAGGAATGATAATACATACATTTTTGCACTGAGTTTAAGGCCACGACTTTGGCACCAATCATTTGTTTATGTAAGACCCTCTTGTAGGATGATGACATCATTTGGAGATTCTATGACCACTCTCAGTTTGCAGTCATCAGCAAACTTTGTCAGCTACAGACATTTAGTTTTTGCTTGTACTTTGGAGAAATAGATTCCAAACAGTAGAGGTCCCAGGACAGAGCCCTGTGGAACACCACTGGTTACAGGTCAGCTGTTGGAGGTAGATTCCCCTATTTTGACTATATGAGTTCTATCAGTGAACTATCTAATGATATAAGGGTTGATGCCTAGTTGGGTGAGTTTGTCATTGATCCCTTTGTGGAGGATAGTGTGAAATGCCTTGGGTAGATCCAGGTAGGCTGTATGCACAGATTTCCCCTTGTCCAGGACCTTGGGTGACTGTCTCGAAGAAGTCCACCAGGTTTAACAGGCATGATCTCCTTTGACAAATCCAATGAGTAGGGTCAAGTGTTTGGAGGTTATCTATATCTTTGTTGATAAGGCCCATGATGATTCTCTCCATGTCCTTGCAGATAAGGCTAGTCGGGCTAATAGGTTTATAGTTCCCAGGGTCAGTGGAAGCACCAGCTTTGTGCAAGGGAATAATGGTAGCTCTTTTCCATTAAGCTTATACAAAGCCTGTGCGTAGACTATGATTGAAAAGAGTAGTGTGGCTAATTCATGTTGGAGCCCATGTAGGATGGAGACTGAGATGTTATCAAGTCCCATAGATGCTGTGTTTTTGGCCTTAGGGAGGGCATTTATGACCTGCTCTTTAGAGATATAAGGTAGGGGAAAGGTGGTAGGGATGTCATGGGGTACTTGTGGCAGGAATAGGGGACCAAAGTTTTCATAGAAGCTGTTGGCCAACAGGTTAGCTATGTCCACAGGCTCAGTATATGTGGTATCATTAACTACCAGTTCTGCACAAATCTGAGCCTTTCCTTTAAGTTTAGAAAATGTAACTATAGAATACCTTGTGGTTGTTCTTTGTTGAAGAAGTTAATTTGGACTCGTAGTTTGCTTTGGAGGACTTCACAATAAGTTTTATTTTCTTGTTTAAGCTGAGGAGAGAGAGGGAGTGTTTCTAGTTTAGAAGGGCTCACTTTGTCTTACTCTTAGACAGCAATTTCTTCCTCTTATTGTAAAGCCTGTTAATGGCAGTTGTCCACCAGGCTGCTTTGCTGTTCCTTGAGGAGCTTATTTTGGTCCTATCAGGTACGGCCGAATCAGTGCAGATATACAAGTGTTTGCATAAAGCATTGGTGTCGAGCTTGATATAGTTGCCACTTCCATTTGAGGGAGGAGGTGCGGTGAAGCTATTTATACCATCCCATAAGAGGTTAGAATCTGCTTTGGAGAAGTTTTTTAGTTTAGTTGCTGCTGGTGGGGTTAGGTGTGATAGTTATTTTGAATAAGACCAATTTGTGGTCAGATCTCACCAGGGAGGACCTCACAGTGGGGGTGCTACAATGGTCTCCCATATTGCTAAGCACCAGTTCCAGGTTGTCAGCACCCCTTGTGAGGGTGTCAACCAGCTGGTCTAGGGCATTGGAGTTAATGAAGTTGAGGAACCTTTGGGCAAGTGAGTTTGAGCATGAGTAATTTACCCAGTCAATGGATGCGTAGTTAAAGTCACCCAAAACCATGGTGTTTGGCTGTATCTTGATAGACTCAAGTAGATCCAAATAAGCAGAGTGGGTGTCTTGATTTATGGTGAGGGTCCTGTAGCTGGCAATGACTTGAATAGGTGTCCTACTAACAGTTAGTTGTACCTGAAGTGTCTCCAGGGAATCATACTGTTTAACCAGTCTGGAGGTGTATTTATCTTTAATGAATATTGGTACACCACCTCCTTTACTTTTCATGACTTCGGTTTGAGGTCTGAAAGTGTGGAAGGAAGTGTAAACCAGTATGGCTGGAGTGCTTTCCACAGCCTTGAACCAAGTCTCCGTGACTGTACAAATGTCTGCATCTTCCAAAGTGAGGACAGCTTCCAGTGAGTGCAGACTCATGTTGAGACTCCTAGCATTTAGCAGCATAGCCTTGAGGTTGTTTTTCGATGGAGGTTTCATGGTAGGAATTTTGTCCTTGAGACATTGCCCAAAAAGGCACTATACCCTGCCTGGTTCCTCTGCTCATGAAGAAATTATCAGAGAGGACCTTACCCACTTTAATTTTCAAATCCAATCCCTCATATATCCTCCTAATCACTCTTATAATTTTATCAGGAATGTAGTTCCATTTCCCTGCTCATAAAATCCCAGCTTACTCTGTCAAATGCTTTCTCTACATCAAGATCCACCAACAACAGTGATATTTTCTTACATTCTGCTTCCTTCTGGATCATCAGTGATGTTTGCCACCCCTCCACAAAACCACACTGATTCAAAGCAATCAATTTTGGCATAACGTTCACCATTCTTTTATCTGTTGTAGACATAAACACCTTATAATCATGGTTTAGTATTGAAATGGGCCTGCATGAAGCTGTATTAGATGGATCTTTACCCTCTTTTACAGCTACCACTGCTTTCTTGCATAATGTTGATACTTCTCTTAAAATACTGTTAAAATCTTCCAGATCTTTATTCGTTGTTTCCATCCTGGTTTCCAAACTTCCATAGGAATAACTTCTATTTCTGAGGACTTTCCTATAGCTTGGTTATACATCATCATTTTTATCTCATTTCCTCCTATCCTAACTGTTAGAAATTAAGCCTCATCTACCTCTAACCTTGGCTTATTTAATTCTTCCATAAACATTTCCATTTGTATCTTTTCTTGATTTCCATATTTCTCTGCTTTCTGCAGACTTTCATAGAATTTTCAAAATATTTCTAATACCTCTACAGCATCTCGTGTTGCCTTCCTTGTTATTTATTTATTTATTTATTTTTTATTTAACATTTGTTGACCGGGAAAGTCTGACTAGGTTCCACAGATCCTGTTTTCAGCGGAGGCCAGGGGAGAAATGCTCCAGAAGCATGTTTTTAGAATGTGGGAGGAAACCGGAGTACCCGGAGGAAACCCATGCGAACGCAGGGAGAACATGCAAACTCCGCACAGAAGGCACCCCAGCCGAGAATCGAACCGGAGAACCTCTTGCTGTGAGGTTATAGGCTCCCTAAGCTTGGCAACAGCCCTTTCTACTTTCTGCTGCTTAAATCTTTCTGTTAAAAGTGTTTGTGCTCTAGAGTTAGTATTAAAAACAGTTCCTTAACAGCAATCCTTCTAATCTCATGCATGTTTTTGATGTAAACCCTTATTTACTGTTTAGCATTTTATATTTGCTTCTCTTCTTGTTCTGTGAGATTTCCCTATTCTGTAATACTTTTAACATTTGTCATTCCCTCTAAATAATTCTTGTTACTTCTTAGTTATATCTCCCTTTCATTTCCACCCTGTTTTTAAACTCCATTTTAACTTTATCCCACTCCCTAACTATATTTTCAGAATTATTCTGTCTTTCCTGATAGCTTCTGAATAATTCCCACTACCCATTCCTTAAATTCCTCTCTTTTAAACAGATAGGTGGAAAAGCACTTTTGTCTCATTTTTATTTCATTACCCTGTGTTTTTATTTTAGTTATTATTGGTGCATTATCTAAAATAGTTATTGAGTGAATATCAAGACTTTCAGTTAAATGTACAAGTTCTTGTTAAATGTAAATTTTGTCTAGCCTAGCCCAGTTTTTTATCTTGGGGAATAATATGTAAATTCACTCCTATTACTGAATTCACATCTTCCTTGCCAAATAGTTTCATAAATTTATTCAAAGGTCTACTCTCCTTTGTTATACTTTCCCTTCTGGGCTCCCAGACACATATTCACTGCTGCAAATCAAGTTCCACTCCCTACCTGTAAGTAATAGTCCTTGCTGAAAGCTGATTATTTTTCCCAGAATTTTCTTAAACTCCATTACAGCAGTTTTAGGTGGAATATAAATGCATGCCAGTAGCCACTTAGTACTACAACTCTACAATTATTATCTCTTTTATCCTGTTCTATCACTATTGGAGCTCCTCTTGCAATTAATATAACTACTCTTTTGTTTTCTTTTGTTCCAAGTATTCTGCTGAATAACCATCCTGAATACCTTTCTTTATCAAATTCACATGTTCATTTCTTTCCAAGTGTGTCTCCTGTGGCATAGATATTTGCACTCTACATTTTTAGTATAGATTACTACATTTTTGTATTTATCTGTGAGACTGTTGACATTTAAAGACATTACAGAAAGCATCATTGTGTTTTAAAAAAGTTATTATTCCCACCTTTTATGTATAACAGCTTTTTTGTTAAATGTCTAGTTCCAGCTTTTGTGTTACATGCATACACTGTTTGGCAGGTTGAACATTTATGCAGTTGTTTCTTGTCATATCCATTTGAGCCTATGTCACATCTTACAAAACTTTTTGTTTTATTGAAAGCCCTCAAAGAAAAACCCAACCCCAATACCCCCCTTAAACCTGCTAACTTAATATTAACACACACAAACTATGTACATCTTCAAATACTGAAGTTTGTTCGATTCTCAGCTAAAGCGTCTTCTGTGTGGAGACATGCGTGAATGGGCGTACCTTCGTTGAAGGTTGTGCGTCAGGCCTAGCAAGTCGGTACATAAAAATCTACTGCCAATCATTAGCGGACTGGAGTTCCGCTGTGGTGACCCCTAACTGGGAAAAGCCGAAAGATACAACAACAACCCTCCTAATAATAACAAATGCCCCAAACTGACAACCACACTGACAGACTTGAATTAACCTAAAAGAAATGTTGTACATGCTAAGATGCATAGTGCAGCCTGTGCTTCTACTAAGTGCTATCCAGTTTTGTCAAATCATTATAGCTCTTCCAGAAAACACCTGAATGCTTTCTGTGAATATTATTTCCTAGCCAATTTCTCTTTTTTTTCTAGCCGATCTTTCTTTATCAGATTGTCTCCGTGGAGACATGAGGTCCAGATACAGAACTGCTACTAAGCATACATTCAATATTCTTTTGCATTTACTTGCTTTATCTTAAAACTTGTTACTAGATTAAGCTAAGGGCCTTAATCCAGTTATTCCCCCCTGCAAGAATGAGAAAAAGCACACTATTTTTTCTTTTGACATGCTCTTTTAACCAGACTTTTTTCTTCTTCTTTTTTTGACACTGCTGTGCCTGCATTTCTTAAAATGGAAAAAGGAGAAAGAGAGAAGAAGGGAAAAAACAGAAGCACCTGTTTATAATAGTATACTCATTATACTTAAAAATAACTGAGAAAACGTTACTTTATAGTTAACTTACAGTTAACTTTCTCCCTCCGTTTCCCCTCCCTTAAGCATTTTTCTGAACATTAATGACATGAAGTAGGGCATATGCTTTAGAATTACCCACAAGTCCAACAAAGTCCAAAATGTGCAATATTTCCAGATTTTCCTGTTCTGTTATGTTTCACAAATATAATTACTGCTTTATAATCCCATATATATCAATTTCTAAGTTACTGGTTTTAGTCCTGTTCATCTCCATCTCCCAAATCTTGTATCTGTCTCATTGTCAAAGTACTTATGGATTTTTTTACACAGCTAGGCTTGTAAAGACCTTAAGGCCATTAGCCTAGTAACCTCCTATGAACCTATGAACCTAGTTAACAAACTCAAAATAAATCAACAAAATAAACTGTACCAGGATTTATGGAAGAAACAGCTCTTGTAACACATTTGCCATCAGTTGGGCAAACACATTGTGCAGTGATTTGCTTACCTTGGCATTAGCTTTGCTACTTACTTTGTTTCACTTTTTTGATTGTTAATCACTTCACACACACTTTCCACTTCTTACTCACTCACTGCCACTCCTATTGGGTAGCCTCCTTCCTGTTTTACGTCTTTAGGATCGAAACACACTAAGGCATGTCCAAGATGCATGGTTTTTGAAGGGCTGTAGTTACTCAATATCTTGGCCTTGATCTGTCATTTTTATCAAATTTAAATAAATATGACCATATCTGCACAGAACAACATGATTTATGGAAGATCATAGCAAACAAGACCTTTATCAATTAAACTATTAATTGCAACATTGAGCTTAGCAAGCTCAAGTGTACCTTTACCCTTGATTTATCAAGATATTTGACTTTTTCTTACTCTCTTCTTACTAGCCAAGTTATCCCTCTTGGCATTTACATATGTGCGTTTGTTAACCTGCTGCTACCATGACAGAGGTGCACAACACATCCAACAGTAAATTTACAATGCTTTTATTACTAAGTTTCACAGTTAAAAATTTGTTTGCAAATGGAAATATAAAACACTGAATCTAACACATAGATATCACTTCTAATATAGGGCACCATCGCTATCTCCAATTTAAAAATCAGCAAGTCATTTTCACCCCCACTCCACATTCTGATTGGTGTATCATAAGGCCCTCTCTGCCCCTTTTCCTAAACCCCTCCCACACTAAGGTGCTTAACCTCCACCTGTATTGACACCATTGTCTTGCTTATTATTTATTTATTTTTTAAAGACATTCAATGTATTAATCTTTTTCATGAAAGAAGTGTCTTGTATCAAAGCAGATAGTCTTATATTGTTCTAAAACAAAGGCCTTGTTATTTGGCATTTGCCCAAGGCTGTGCAAAAGCCTGCTAGCAGGTATGTATTGCATTATCAGTGACAACAGTAAACTTTCTACAGCACTTTTTTATTGCCTGCCACTTACTTTTATACTGTATTTATTTACTGTGTACTAAATCACACTGTTATACTGCAATTGCCTGCTACACTGTGCCTGTAAATTGAAGTTTATTGCTGTTTTCACCGTTTAGCAAACTTTTTGTTGTTTCCACTGTTTGTTAAGTATTTACTGGTATTTTTTCACTGTTTTAAATCTATCTGTTCTGCCTGCTCTGGTTTAACCACCAAGCAGTACTTAATTAACTGATCTGTTAACTGTTAACATCATTCTTTAGAGACTCCTGGATGATTTTTTGCTGTTTAAAACATGTTTCAGTGTCTCACTGCTATTTTTCTGCTGTGCTAAATATTCTCTAGTGTTTCCCACTGAAACTAGGGTAGCTAGTAGCTGTAGCATAGTCCAGATCCAGGTCTGTTGCTTCTGGAACTGTTTGTAGTGGTTTGTTTTTTTCTGAGCACATTTTCCAGGCCATCTTGGATTGGAAGAGGTCTGCCTATCTGCACTTTTGTGAGAGAATTGTGTTTGATTGGCACCTGACTGGTAAAGAGATACCAGTCTAGGGCTTGGAATAAGCATCCTCATTGGCCCTTTTGAATTTTGTTAGAGTTGTTTTCAAGTTTTAGCTCCTGGTATTTAAACCCTGCATCTGAGCAGGTTTCTGCTTGCTTGCGCCTCACACAGCACCACACACTGCCGAGCAATTGTTCCCTCAAAGCCGGACAGTTACATTTAACAAATTTTCATTAAAAACCAGGCAGAAATATCCATTCACTGAGCTCCTTTGTGATTGTTTCTAGAAAGCCACTCCCAATGACAACAGTCTCCAACCTAGCATTATGGATAGTTTGACAACCCTTGGTTCTCCTGCCAGCCTTGTTGACTTGGGTCTCTTGAGGCAGTGTAGCAATTGCCTCTTGTACACAGACAACCCTCTACTAATAACACAGTCTAGTACAGAGAGTGAGATGTATTTACACCAAAAATCTAGAATCCATGCTCTCTCTCACTCAAAACAGTAACACGGAGAAGGTTGTCAACTCACCCACCACTACATATTCACATAGTACCACTACTCATACACATAGTATGCATCAAACATGTAAATCCATATACATGGAGGTTCTCTCAAAAAACTTACTGAAACACCAGAGATCTCCAAAATACAAGTCTGCTACAGCTAACACAGTCTCCACAGCATCCATGACACATAGCAACACCAGTGTCTAACCCACAAAGCCCGTAAGGAAAAGCACTCAAAAAATAAGTTTTCCTCTCATTGGAGACTCAATAATGAGACACAGGATGTCCCACTCACCAGGCTGGACAAGGAGAAAGTCACGTTCAGCTGCCTGTCTGGTGCCAAGATTAACCAAATCATGCATGCACTCTGGTCTCTCAGCAGCAAGTACCATTATACCATTATGACTGTGTCATAGTTCATGCTGGTATGAATGACTTGAGATATACCTCACTGAACTATATGAAGAGAGACATGGTCAAGTTCTCTGAGTATGTATCCCAGGCAGATATGTTTTTAGCCTTATGCAGCAAACTACCCAAACCTAGAATGATGCCACAGTATAAACAAAAAATTATTGATTTCAATAATTGGCTTAGTTTTTGGTGTCATTCCAAGGGGATCCAGTTCCTGTCTGCCTGGGAAGCCATGGTCAACAAACCATGCTGCTTTGCCAGAGATGGTTTGCACCTGGCACCCCTAGGCTTTTGGCTGCTGGCAAAGGCTCTTGCCTCCCCCATAGTGCCTTTTTTAGGCAAAGTCAACATGAAATTAAAAGGTCAGAAAAAAATAAGGGTCATGCTGCTAAATGCTAGGAGCTTAAACCAAAAAGTGCACTCCCTGGTAGCACATCTATCACTAGAAGATGTAGATGTCTGTGCAGTCACAGAAACCTGGTTTAAGGCCTCAGAGAGTAACCTTGCCCTGCAAGACTACAATGCCTTCCACAGCTTTAGACTGCAAAATGAACATGTGAAAACCAAAGGAGGCAGTGTTTCAATCTATATTAGAGATAAATTCACCTCACGTCTAGTTAGACTGGACAACTCCATGGAGTTACCCCAAGTCTAGGTTACAGTGTGTAAGACCCCCATTCAAGCCCTAGCTGGTTATAGATCTCCCTGCATGGGTCACGACATCAGTGAAGCCTATTTAACCAAACTGAACGCAATCCAAATTTTACCGAACACACTGGTTATTGGGGGTTTCAATTATACAAGGATCAAATGGGAAACCTACTTTAGCCCAAACTCATTAGCATAAAAGTTCCTTGACTTTGTGAATGCCCAGGAGCAAACTGTCCATACCCCAAGAGGAACAAACATTCTAGATCTGGTCCTCACCAACATGTCAAACAGGTGCACTGCTGCAACTGTTGGACCCTTGTTAGTTAAACTCACTACAAATCAGCCACCTTTGAACTGACACTAACACCAGAACTCACAAGGGGTGAAATCAGACTAAAAAAACTTCACCAAGGCAAACTGTACTCTCCTAGGTGAAGGTATAAATGCATTCCAAGGTCCACCTCAAGCTGAAAGTGGTAACTATGCCGAAGCTTACACTAAAGCCCTGTACAATCACTTGCATAAGTGTATAAACTCGGCTGTACCAGACAGAATCAAAGTTGCCATGGTGGACTTCCAGCATCAACAAACTCTACAATAAATGCAAAAAGTTGCTGTAGAAAAAAAAAGACAAGGACCCAACAATGGAAACACACCCTCCTCAGCCATAACAGGTAAATAAGACAACTTGTCAAATCCTCCAAGAGCTCCCTTGAGAGAAACCTAGCAAGTACTGCTAAAGATAACCATTAGGCCTTTTACATATATGTACATAACCTAATAGGTAGGACCCAAGCATGTGCAGAACTGGTGGCCAACGGTATCACACATACTGACCCCACAGAGATAGTAAACCTGCTAGTAGATAGGTTTGGTGAAAATTTCACTCCCTTATCCCCTCCTAACTTACAACAAACCCTTCCCCAAACTCCCCCCTGCCACCTTACATATCTGAAGAGCAGTTCCTCAATGCCCTGTCCAAGACAAAGAACCAGCCTGTATAGGACCAGATGACATCCCAGGCTGTCTTCTAAACAGGCTAAAACATGAACTAGCATCACCACTAAGTACCCTTTTCAATCATAGCCTAACCACAAGCTTTGTTCCTGCACAATGGAGAACAGCTACAGTTATTCCCCTCTGCAAAGGTGGCCTAGCAACAGACCCAGGGAATTACAGACCCATGAGTCTGACCAGCCTCATCTGTAAGGCCATGGAACGTATCATTATGGACCTCATAAATAAAGACATAGATGACCTCCAAACCCTGAATCCTACCCAATTTGGCTTTGTGAAGTACAGATCCTGACTGTTAAAGCTGGTGGATTTCTTTGAAAGTGTCACCAAGGCCATTGATGAGGACAAATGTGTGCACACAGCATACCTCGACTTGGCAAAGATTTTCAACACAATCCCACATTCAGGCATTACCGATAAACTTAGCAAACTGAACATAAACCTCTTCTTTGTAAGATGGGTTGCCAACTGTCTCACAAACCAGACACACATTATCAAAGGGGGTGACTCACATCAACCAGCAGATGTGTTACCAGTGGTGCTACAGGGGTCAGTGCTGGGCCTCCTACTGTTTGGTATATATTTCTCAGACGTTCAGGTCAAAACTAAAGGGTTGTGGGTGACCAAGTTTGCAGACAACTGCATACTAGGGGCAATCACTGTTCAAGAGGAACCTGGATGTGTGGATGGGGCACCATAAATTCTTACCAGGGATAGAGCTCGCAACCCTCCGGGATATGGGCAGTCATTACTAAATGCAGTCTTGGGTATTGACTATTGCCTCTACGGTACTGCATTGGGTTGAAACGGCTAGTCTTAAAATGACCTCTGGGTTGATAGCCTAGTAATCTCCTGTGATCCAATGACAAACCCACTAACATAATCTCTTCATTCAATTGCCTTAGGAAAATAACTTGAGATAAGACTTGATCCCTTGCTGACATTTTTGCTTATTTGAATTCATCACAAACAAAATGCAATAAAGAATTGAAACTGGTTTGTATTATCTCAGTTTGCTTCTCACCTAAGCATTTTTTATGCTAAGAAAAGGCATTTATCTCACTCAGAATACAGATTACCTTTACCTGTTATTGCTACAGCAAGTGATACCTAACATCTATAGAACTGACTAAGTGTAATCTGGGGATCATTTTCCTTTTGCCACACATACAACATCCTTTTAATCAAGCTGGTTGGATATCTCTGTCTGATAGAGTAAAGCACTCTTCTATGTTTTAATTTTCAAGTGATTTCATTTTATCTAATTGTTTTCATATGCTGTATCACTTCATGATATTCAGTGCAGCATTCTGAAATTCTTCATCTTTTCAAATTCCATTGTTGAACCATCACGTAAGCTTAAAACCACCACCGACGCTTTCTCATGTAAAACAGTCTCTTCTTGTATGTTATATTTAGAAAATGTAAGTTTGTAAGGTATTCCTTTTCTATGAAACTTAAGTGCATGAAACACAAAAATTTGAGTACAGCATGTTTTGAGCTATAGCTGTCCTCTTCCAAAATTTCTGAAGAAAACAAGAAAAGCAAATACTTGTTTTTGTGAAAAAAAGGAAGGCTACATTTTTCCTGAGTAACGATAACCTCAACTTTAGTAATAATATGTAGTAGTGGGTTACAGGAGCTTTCCCCCTGCATAAAATACTAATTTCAGATAAGTGTTCACAATGTTCTGTTTGTTGTTACGTCTACATTTGTTAGGTATTCTTCAGAAAAAATGTGTCTTTCTTTACTGCTGCAAAATAATTCTCATATCAAGCTCTTGCTGCTGTTTTTGCAATCCTCCCTGATCTCATTACTTACCACTTTTATTTTTCTCATTTATTAAATAAAAAAAAAAAAAATAAATAATAGAATCCAGGCCACCGATGAAGGCAAAATCTATTTTATGAAAACACACAGATACAGATTAGCGCTTTTGTCTTGAGGCAAGACTTCTTCAGATAAAAACACAAGTGCTACACATTGCTTTTAAAACCCTCACAATTACAAACAATTAACATTTAAAAGGTCCACACACAAATACATGAATGTGAGAAGTATAAGGTATGAATAATAAAAAATATCACGTATCTTTGTATAACTCTTAATACAGATACAAAAATTGTAATATGTATATAAAAAATACATTAAATATAAAATGTAAGAATATATATGTACCCTCACTATACATCAATAAGGATAAAAAACATAAAATTCTGACTGCCTTAGCAACCAAAACTGGCTTAATAGTGACATATTCGTTGAGACCAGGTGGGAAATGAGACTTCAGCCTAAGCTGCCACTTCAACTCTCTATTCAACAATACATTTTTAATGTCCCCACCCCTAGAATTATTTTTTATTACATCAATAATGCCAAATTTAAAACCAACAAAAGAAGGGCATAATACTGAGTGTTTGAACAAGGCACTAGATGTTAATCGTGTTACACTGCTGCAGTCATCACACTTGGGTTATCCTGCTGTCAGGTGGTCCCGCAGTCGGCCAGAGTTCCAAAGTCTTGGTCCGGCGTCGGTTGCTGTCACTTCTTCTCTGATGTCAGTGCACCAGGGGTATATAAGATGCATCCGACGCCATTTACTTCAGTCTTTCTTGCCGCGTGGTGCCCGAAGCAGAAGCAGTTCGCAAGTGCTGGTAGGCCGACTCCTGAGATTTTCAAATCGAATTTCAGACCGAAGTCTTCAATAAAGCTAAGTACCCCGTTGGGGAACCTTTTCTTGCCTCAGTCTGATGTCAGAAAAAGTTAACAATTGCATTTCTTGTGGGAAGCAAATACCTCATAAGGACTTTCATTCTTATTGTAGTCCTTGCCTAGACCCAGACCACGATGTCACAGGTTGTCGGTTTTGTGCTAGGTTTAATAAACAAACTATTAAATGTCGGTTTGATTTCACCCGACATTATTTTGGTAGGAAATTTAATTATACCATGCCGTCGGAGCAACTGACGACTGGAATGCATAAAAAACGCAAAGATAAGGACAGGCAGCCGAGACCCAAACCAGACTCCGAGGCCTCTGCTAGGCCAGTCGCCTGTTCTCCGGTTTTCAGTGAGGCGCCTACGCAGCCCCTGACGACCGCTGATTTAGAACCCCAGGCGACATCCGATTCACAAGCAGAGATTGCTAGGCCTCCACAACCTTTAACCTTAGGCCCATCCGACTCCATGCCTGAAGGAGATTCCAGTGCAGTTGAAACGCCTTCAGTTGCAGAAGGCGTCTTCAGACCTTCTACACTCACTATTAAATCCTTTAAAAACAAAGAAGACTGTACAGCAGTCTCCAGTACAAGGCCCCATGCCTAAGAAACAGATGCTTGAGATGACTGAAGACTTAATTACCCTAATAAGAGGTTCCCATCCCCCTCCTGATAAAAGGCCAAGACAGGAGGAGGCCTACGCTTCCTCTGACCAGGTTTCAATTTCCTCAGACTCTTCTGAGGAACAGGAATATTCCTTTCTCCCTTATGAAGACTCTGATGCTGAAGAGTCTATCCCTTCTGCATCTCCCCCAGAAGACTACTCTTTTGGGGAAACCTTACATACCATGAGGGAACATTTCCACTGGGAAGGCCAGGATTATTCTCATTCTAAGAAAAGGCTCCGAGAGTTCCTTTTACTACCCCACCACAGACCACTTACTATTCCACCTGTGTTAGACATTGTGGATTATGTTTACTCAGAATCTAGTCTTAACCCAGATTCACTACCTCCTGCACCAGCCAAACCAGACAGATACTACAGAGTTCCTGACTCACACAAATTCCTGTATAAAAGCCCTGTTGCTGACCCAGAAACCATTTCCCAGGGTCCCAAAGGGGTTAAGGCCTCTATTGCTAAAAATCCTGTGCCCTCTGAAAGGGATTCTAGAGCACTAGACAGATGGGGAAAGAAAGTATATACCTCAGCTACTCTAGCTATGAGGGCCTTAAATTGTCAGTTTCACATGCTGAAATATCAACAATATTTGATGTCTCAATTAAAACAAAAATGCTCACACATACAGAACAGCCTGATTACAAGGAAATGCAAGATTTGTTGCATGCAGCTGAACAAGTGGGAAAACATACTTTACAAAGTGGATTTGATTCATTGCAAGCTTCTTGTAGAGCAGCAGTGACAGGGTCTGTCATACATAGGCATGCTTGGTTAAAAGAACAAACTTTACCTGATCATGTTAAAGCAAAGTTATTGGATGTACCTTTACAGCAGGATGCTTTATTTGGTGTAGAAGCAGAAGAAGTTTTAAAGAAAATGGAGGATAAGGCAAAATCTATGCAGTCGGTCAAGGATTTTTTACAGGTTCAACCCCTCGTTTCAGCAGAAATTGGGCAACCAAAAACTAGTCCTTTCCAGCTTCTGCCAGACCACAGAGGGGCAGATACACACGCCCAAGGGGCAGAGGCCAGTCACAAGGCTCTTACCAGCCTCGACAATGGGGTGCCACAACCCAAAAAGGAGGACAAGACAGATCTCAAACTACCAGAAAAACACAATGACTTATCCCTCAGACTTCCAAGCAAAACCCTCTTGGCAGCTCCCTTGGGGGGAAAACTAGCACTTTTTGCAGACAATTTGCACATCATCACAAAAGACAAATGGATCCTAAATATTGTATCTCAATGATACAGATTCCACTTTCACACTTTACCAAGGATAAAAGGAATGCCAAACCTGCCACCAAATCAATGGGCAGAGGCTCAAAAGCAAATTTCAGCTCTCATGGACATGAGAGCCATTCAACAGGTTCCTACACAGGAGCAAGGACAAGGATTTTACTTAAGACTGTTTCTAGTTCCCTGAAAGGACAAAGCCTGGAGACCCATTCTGGACCTCTCAATTCTAAACACATACCTGGAAGTACCCAAATTCAAGATGCTAACACTACAGCAACTTCTTCCCATGCTGGGCAAGAAGGCTTGGCTAGTAACGTTGGACCTCAAGGATGCATACCTGCATGTCCCTATCAGACAAAATTGCAGAAGATACCTCCGATTTATAGCAGGTTCAACCCATTACCAGTTCTCTGCACTGCCCTTTGGCTTATCTACTGTGCGCAGGGTCTTCACAAAATGCCTGGCATGAGTAATTGCATACAGCAGACAAAGAGGGATTCAAATATATCCATACCTGGACGGCTGCCTTATTCAAGCAGAAAGCAAGGACATTCTATTAAAACATCTGGCGTTTGTCAAAAACCTACTAAGTTGCCTAGGGTACACAGTAAATGAAAAGAAGTCAAAACTAGTGCTCTCACAAGACATAATATTCCTGGGTGCCAGCTTAAATACAATGGCCCAGATGGCTTATCTTACACCAGACAAGCAAGAACAACTGACTCAATACTTCAAAATGATGGCAACAAAGACCCAACTCCCTGCAAGAAAAATTCTGCAGGCCTTGGGATTCATGGCATCTTGCATACTACTAATACCATTTGCAAAACTGCATATGAGGAAATTACAATGGTATCTGAAAAGCATATGGACTCAACACAGCCACAGCTTGGAAACAATAATTCCACTCATACCCTGCCTTCAACAGGAGTTTCTATGGTGGGCTCAGGCATGTCACCTCAACAAGGGTCAGCCTTTTACCTTACCCACAGCCAGGCAAACTATAACAACAGATGCATCAGATTATGCCTGGGGAGTGCACATGGCAGGACAGTGTATTCAGGGCAAATGGTCTGCAGACCAAAGGCATCTACATATCAATCACAAAGAGATGCTAGCTCTACAAAATGCCCTAACAGTTTTCAAGGACCTCCTACATCCAGGACAACTCCTAATAAAGACGGACAACACCACAGTGATGTGGTACATCAACAAGCAAGGGGGCACACACTCCTACCCCCTATGCAGACAAGCAATGACCTTGTGGAACACAGCACTGACCTACCAAGTTCAACTACAAGCACAATTTCTGCCAGGAAAGAAAAGCACATTGGCAGACAATCTAAGCAGAAACATCATAGATCCTCACGAGTGGAAACTAGATCCACAAGTATTTGCAATGATAACTCAAAAATGGGGGAGCCCAGACATAGATCTATTTGCTTCCCCCCAAAACTACCAACTACGGAAATTCTGCACAAAGACATACCACACACTAGCTTGGAAAGTGGATGCCCTCTCATTCAGTTGGAAAACATTGGCAGTGTATGCCTTTCCTCCACTGCCTCTTCTGGCAAAGGTGCTGCTGAAAACCAGATTAGAGAGGCCACAAATGATACTCTTTGCTCCAGACTGGCCACGCCAACACTGGTATCCAATACTAAGGAACATGGCTCAAGGCCCACCATGGATTTTACCTACAATTCCTCACCTGCTCACTCAGCAAAACAATCAGATTCTACACAGCCAGCTCAAGACTTTAAATCTGGCTGCATGGCAAATTGCCTAAACAACCAGTCAACACTTCTCTCTAAAGCTGTGATGGATGTCATTCTGGAGGCCAGGAGGCCCAGCACCAGGAAAGTCTATTCAGACAAATGGAAAAGATTCTGCACCTGGAACCACGCTAAAGGCCAAAATCCCCTGGTACCAAATATTCCTCAGATTCTTCAATATTTAACTGAGATGTTGCACAAAGGACTTTCCTTCTCATCTATTAAGATCCACGCCTCAGCTATTTCAGCTCAATACAACACGGACCCTCCTATATTTTCACATCCATTACTAAGACAGTTGCTCAGAGGGGCTAAGAACATAAGACCGCCCCGGAGAGCACCAACACCAACTTGGGATCTCAACTTTGTTTTGGAAAAACTTACACTACCGCCCTTTGAACCAGCTTTCACAGCTGATCTACACTTCCTATCATGGAAAACTGCCCTGCTGCTAGCAATAACTTCAGTACGAAGAGTCTCAGAACTACAGTCTCTAATGGCAGTGGAGCCTTTCATCATTTTTCATCAAGACAGAGTCTCTTTATGAACCAACCCTTCCTTTATGCCAAAGGTGGTTTCCAGTGTAGCCCTAAACCAAACCATTCATTTGCCCACCTTTTACCCAAACCCCCAGAACAAAGGGGAAAGGCTCCTCCACTCTTTGGACATTCACAGGCAATTACGTTACTATTGGATAAAACTAAGGCTTTCAGAAAATCTGGCCAGCTCTTTGTATCCTATGCTGCAGGATCACAAGGAAAAGCTATCTCAAAACAGACCATTTCAAAATGGATAGGACATTGCATCCGTTTCTGCTACACACATCATGGGAAATCTGTGCCTGGTAACATCAGGCCCCATTTCACCAGGGCTACAGCAACATCAACAGCCTTCCTCAGAGGGATATCAACCAAGGATATTTTGGAGGCTGCAACTTGGAGTTTAATGCACACCTTCACCAAGCACTATCACTTACCCCTATACTCTAAAACCAGAGCTGGCTTTGCCACTGCAGTTCTGCAGGGCCTAATAGCCTCAACAAACCCTGTTTAGTTCCACCACCCATCCTTAGCTTTGGGATTCAACCCAAGTGTGATTACTGCAGCAGTGTAACATGGTGAACATAGTACAGTTTTGTACCTACCATAAATGTAGATGTTCGAGTGTTCACACTGCTGCAGTCCAGGTTACCCTCCCTCCATCCCCTCTGAACTAGCTGGAGTTATCTATACCTTTCTATCCTATACAACCTTTGTGGTGTATTTGCTTGTAACTGAAGGAATTGTTTTATTTTTATATATATATATATATATATATTTTTAGTAGCAATATGTATTGCCTACCTATTGGGGGCACCTGACATCTGGGGCAAAAAAAACTGAAGAAAATGGCGTCGGATGCATCTTATATACCCCTGGCGCACTGACATCAGGGAAGAAGTGACAGCAACTGACGCTGGACCAAGACTTTGGAACTCTGGCCGACTGCGGGACCGCCTGATGGCAGGATAACCCAAGTGTGATGACTGCAGCAGTGTGAACACTCGAACATCTACATTTATGGTAAGTACAAAACTGTACTTTTCTTTACCAGTCCATATGTCATATAGGTGCTCATACATTCTATCTTTAAATGCTCTTTCTGTCTTTCCTATATAGAATGCAGGGCACCCCTCACATATAGCCAAATATACTAACATCCTAGTATTGCAATTACCTTTACAAAATCTTACAATACTGTTTAGACCATTGTTCAAATAAATCCAGTCATCCCTTATAATGAAAGAACACTGACTACAATTTTTACTGTTCTAACATTACTGTCCACCTGTTCAAAAATTCTTTTAAATTTTTTCCAGTTTTAAAAGTAAAAATAGGTTTTGAACCAACAGCTTCAAATAAATCTTTGTTAGTTTTAAGCACACTCCAATTAGCTCTATTTGGGTGAATGTATCGGAAAATACATTAAATTCCACAACACAAGCCCCATACCTTCATTTTGTTTAACAACAGTAGTTAAGGGTTCACCTAATAGGGCCTTATATTTCGTACCCCATCCCCTATAGATTTCATCCAGTACTTCATACACCACATCCACAGGATACCCTCTTTCTATAAATTTCTTACCAAGAAAAATAAATTTACCAACTAAATCATTTTGATCAGAAGTCATCCTTGCAATTCTTACTGCTTGTCCTTTAATGAGACTTCTTTTCTGAAACTGTGGATGATGGCTAGTATAATGCAGGTAACTATTACACCAAGTACTTTTACGATAAATCCTGGATTTAAATCCATTAGTAGTCTTAAAAATAGTGATGTCAAGAGAGTTAATACTTACATCATTCCATGTATGTGTGAAAGAGAGACATGTGGTACAAGTGTTTAAATATTGCATAAACGCATCAAGAGTATACCTTGTCCTCTCCCATAAAACAAAAATATTGTCAAGAATTCTCAAATACAGCCGTATGTTTTCATGGAAGGGACTGTTGAAAACATACCTGTTCTCCCATTCTAACATCATTAAATTGGCATAGACGGGGGCACAAGCTACCCCCATAGCTACCCCACTCACCTGTTGAAAGTATTCCCCCTGAAAGCTTATGTAATTATGGTCAAGGATGACTTCCAAAAGCTCTAAAGTTAATGAAAAATGATCTTTAGATAAGGAGGAATATTTGTTAAGACAATCACTGAAATACTCATACCCTTCACATCGTGGAATACATGTAAAAAGATCCTGACATCAATGGTAAGGAAACTACAACTATTACTCCACATATTCTTAGTTAATTTACTAAGGAAGTCCCAAGAATCCTTTATAAGATGTTTAGTTTTAACTACTATTTCCTTGGTGCACTGATCCACATATACTGCTAAGGGATGAGTCTTAGAATTTCTAGCTGATACAATAGGCCTAAAAGGTGGTTCTTTAATGGATTTATGTACTTTGGGCACCCCAAAAAAATTGGGAATAATCGGATTGTGTTGCCTCAAATAGTGATGTGTTTTACTATCAATCCCATTTTCCAATAAATATTCTTCAAGAAGTGAATCAATTCTCCTGTATGCTATATGAATTTCATTAATAGAAACCAGATAATAAGTAGTAGTATCAAGCAAAATGTTCGTGATTGCATTATTGTATTCTTCAATGCCATATAGCACAACCCCCCCCTCCCTTGTCAGGCTGCATTATACGATATTCTCTCTGCGACTGCAAGTCATAATGTAATTTCTCCTCCTCCTCCTCACTAAGATTGTAATGACCTACTGTCCATCTATTTATTTATATATGCTTCATATATTTCATCTGTGACCATTTTTTCAAACATCATTAAAGCAGGGTGTAGGGGTGGGTTAAAAATACTACTTCTAACTAAGCCCTTGTAACTGCTAGGATTATCATTTTCTGTTTTTTTTTGAAAATCATATTTAAATTTAACTTCCTGAGATATAATTTAAAATCAACCAAAAGGTTGGCTATGTCGCCATAATACGATTTAACAGATTTATATCCTTTGGAAAAAAGGCTGAAATGTTGTTTACCCAGGGTATGTGATGTATAATTGAAAATCTTAAATCCTTTGTACTCACAATACCTTCCGTGCCATCAATTACTACTATTTCCCCTTCTTCCCCACCTTCTTCCATCCGTAATTCGTTCCATAATGACCGGATGGATGAGCTGGGTCTGATGGATATTTGGTTTTGTTGGCCAGCCATTCTGACCTTCTTGGTACTAAAAAATGTTCATCTTGCTCAGAAAAAGAATCCAACTTATCTAAAGAAACTAGTGCCTTGTTCAAACACTCAGTATTATGCCCTTCTTTTGTTGGTTTTAAATTTGGCATTATTGATGTAATAAAAAATAATTCTAGGGGTGTGGACATTAAAAATGTATTGTTGAATAGAGAGTTGAAGTGGCAGCTTAGGCTGAAGTCTCATTTCCCACCTGGTCTCAATGAATATGTCACTATTAAGCCAGTTTTGGTTGCTAAGGCAGTCAGAATTTGATGTTTTTTATCCTTATTGATGTATAGTGAGGGTACATATATATTCTTACATTTTATATTTAATGTATTTTTATATACATATTACAATTTTTGTATCTGTATTAAGAGTTATACAAAGATACGTGATATTTTTTATTATTCATACCTTATACTTCTCACATTCATGTATTTGTGTGTGGACCTTTTAAATGTTAATTGTTTGTAATTGTGAGGGTTTTAAAAGCAATGTGTAGCACTTGTGTTTTTATCTGAAGAAGTCTTGCCTCAAGACGAAAGCGCTAATCTGTATCTGTGTATTTTCATAAAAGAGATTTTGCCTTCATCGGTGGCCTGGATTCTATTATTTATTTTTTACTTTGTGAGTTCCATTCTACAGTGTGCTTTTCTCATTTATTAGTCACTTTACATTTTGCATCATTTTCCTTGCAGCAATCTTCATAGTAGCAGCTGAAAATCAGGCAAGCAAGCTGTTTTATTCTAAATTAAGTCATAACCAGATTATGCTCCATGCTCTTTCCTGTAAAGTCAAAGTGCTTGAGTGTATTAGGCGTAACAGATTAAGAAATAAAATAAAAATTATAATGTCATATTTATTTTTTTGTATTAGGTGACTGACTTCATATTTAGTTGTGCTTTAACTGTTTTGTAATATTCTTCCATGTCATGGCTGAATACGGCCTACAAAGATCAAGATTCAAAAGATTCAAAGAAACTTTATTGTCATTTAGGAAACACAAGTGCTACCTAAAAGAAATTTCAAGTGTCAGCTCTTTTACAGGAGAAAACAGACAGACATGATAGATATTAGAGAATAAACAATAACTATATGGTAATCTACCAGTGTAGTACCTCCCAGGATGCGCAGTAGCAAATCCCACCCCAAACAAGCCTCCAGGCCGGACTAAGCAGCAGCCATATGAATATTCATTTGTGGACAGTAGGGGATGTCATTAATATTGAGTACCTGTAGAAACACAAGAAGCTATGCTTATAAAATTATTAAAAGACAGTTATTATTACAGACTTACAGAACCTGCGTAACTCCAACACTCTGAATTAAGAAATTCATCAACCATTTGCTATGTAAAACTGCAACAAGACTGTTTATTTAGATAGAATACCGTTACATTTTAATGGCTGAAAATGTTTCCCGAAGAGGGTAGCAGCACTGTTGCACAACACTTCTTCAGTGCTGAACTGGTCAGCTGGCCTTAAGGCATCCACATCTGTACAGAAGCGGGGGGTGTGGGGGGGTGCAGCTCCCCCACAAGGTGGTTCTGGGGGGCTTGCCCCACCTGAAAAAGGAGAAAAAGTTATAATTTCTACGAAGATAGAGTTCGTTGTGTGCATGAATATTTAGCAATTTACATGACGTAACATGCAAATTAGCATGCCTGTCAGTCTTCCTTGATATCCCCATCCATTTGGCATGCCAATCACTGACGGCACGCCCAAAGATGCACAGAACTCAGTGTGGGGCACTACACTGGTAGATTACCAACTATAGTACAAAACTAAATATCTAAGTAGCTGTCGCACATGCTTGTACACTATTTATTGCATTGGACAACACTGACTACTAGGTAATTAACACATGAAAAGAAAATACACTATACACAGAGGTGAGAATGGGTGATATTGCACATAAGGAAATGGCTGGAATTGCACTTAAATGAGAATATATTCATTTTAGTATGCAATAAATAAATAGAATTACTGTATGGAAAAAAATGAGAGCGCAACACTCTATTATAGTTTTGATACATCCAGATTTATGTCTGCATTAATGAGTCTTATTGCAGTTGGATAAAAACTGTTCATGAATCTGGAGGTCCTGCTGCAGATGCTCTGTAACCTTCTACCAGAAGCAAGTTTAGTGAACCAACCATAAGACCATAACCAAAAGTAATGGTATGGTCATAATTGATAGTAATGATTATAGTACATATATGACCAACATGTTATTGGGTGATACTTATGTGGAAGTGAGTAAAAATCAAGTTAATATAGCCTTTAAAAGAATAGATATGTTATTGGATGATATGTTATATCAAGGTGAAATATCAGAAAAAGAACATGAGTATTTACATAATGAACACCCAATAATAAGTGGTATCTTTGGTATACCAAAGATACCAAAGGCCTCAACAATCTCCAGTTTCGACCCATAGTGGATGGGAAAAGAAGTAAAACATGTTATATAAGTCATTATTTAGACTATTATTTTAAGGAAAGTATGACAAAATTTAAATATATCACCAAAGATTCATGGGATTTTCTAAATAGACTTAATAATATTAAAATGGAAGATGAATACATTTTTGTAACTATTGATGTCTGCAACCTTTTTACATGTATTCCAAATGACATCGGTTTAATATGGCTTGAAGAACAATTGTTCGAGACACATTTATATGAACAAGAAAAAATTAACACATTGATTAATTTGATGGAAATTGTTCTAAATAATAATTTTCTGTATTTTGAAGGGTGTTATTATCAGCAAACAAGTGGAATAGCAATGGGGGCACCATGTGCCCCCATGTACGCTAACTTAATCATGAGTTATTGGGAAAATAACTACTTGTTTCAATCAGAATATTATCAGCATATTAGGATGTATACCAGGTATATTGATGATATTTTTATTATTTGGATCCATGACAGAAAAATGTTAGAGTCCTTTTTAGAATATATTAACACAACGGTTAGATTTTTAAAATTTACCTATCAGATTAGCAAGGATGATATAACCTATTTAGATGTGAACATATTATACAATGAAGAAACAAAAAGTTTGAAAACGAAAATTCATAGGAAATCCACATTTTCAAATGCGTATTTACATTTCAATAGCTGGCACCCTGACCATCAGAAAAAAGCCATTGTTAAAGGGCAGATGGTCAGGGCTGCCAGGATGGTAAGTAATGAGCAGGATTTTCAAATTGAATTACAATATATAATAACATTGTTCACAAATAGAGGTTATCCTAAACAGTTGTGTGAGAATATATATAATGAAGTTAAAGAAAAAAGGAAAAATGGTATATATACATCGATATTATTATCTGGTATTTCTAATCAATTGATAAGTATTAATACACCCAATATTGAAAACAAATATAATAATGTTCCTTTATATATAACTACTTATAATGATTCTTATAAAAATATAGAATCAATAGTAAGAAAAAATTGGAATATGTTGGCAAATGATAGAACTTGGAAGCAACTTTTTCAGGGACCATTAAAATTTGTTTATAAAAAAAGTCCATCATTTAAGAATTTATTGGAATATAAAGGAAGGAAGGACAAAGGTATGAGTAGGATTAAAGGAAATTATAAATGTGGGAAATGTACTATATGTAGCCACATAAACTGTACAGGTAATGAGGTGATTGTAAATGGTTGCAGAATCAATATAAAAGGACACTATGATTGTTATACAATGAATGTTGTGTATTTGGCCTTATGTCAACAGTGCAAAGCTTTTTATGTAGGAAAAACTAATAGGTATTTTAGGGATCGAGTAAGAGAACATCTTTTGGATATACAACATCATAAAACTACGAATGCTTTAGCCAGACACGTTATGGATAATGTTCATCATAAATTCAAATTTTGTGTTATTAGTCAAATACAATATGATCAGCAAGGGAAGATTACAAAATACCATTTAGACATGGAAGAATTAAGATGGCAACTTCAATTGAATTCATATAATTGTCCAGGATTGAATGAATATTTTACGATCATGCCATTATTAAGGATTAATAAAATAAATGGTATGTAGTAAATATATGAGGGTTTATTGAAGCAAATTATTATTGACATGTGTTAATTATATGTCTTGTGTCATATGGTTATATGTACATAAGATATTACAACAACACTTATTATTGTTAGTATTGTATATGACCATAATATGTGTAAATACTTATGCATATATGGTATATCAAATTTATAATATTTATAATATTTACAATAAAGTTATTAGGATTACAATTGATTAGTAATTGATAGTTATATATTTAGTAATTGGTTATATTTAGTTAACTATAGTTTTTAAATATACAGTATAGTTATATTATGATTGGTTACTTATTATATGTTATAATTTTAATTTGTATTTACAAGTTGCACAATTATCATACATAGGTTATGGGCTGCTATATATATACATACATTTTTCTAATGTTTTTAGGTTGTTATAGTTTTTAAATGTAAATAGTTATATACACTGGATGTATGGAGCAGATTTTATTGCAAACCACCATTTTATATGGTTAATGTGATATCCCTTTAAGCAACAAAGTCATTATATAATTAATGAAGGGAATTGATATTAATCAATCAATTTAGAAAATGTAAAACAGTATAAAACTGTGGTGGATAAACTGTTGATTGTATTCTGATGAAGTTCGTAGGAACAAACGAAACCTAGGTAAATAAAGGATTTATCGTTTGGTACGTTGTGGTGGTGTTTCAGCAAGTTACAGCAAGTTATAGCAGTATTGCCTTTTAGTGAAGGTTTGTCTTGTTTAGCTGCACTGTCTCCTTATTGGCGTTGCTTCCATCTCGTTGTCCAAAACATCCAGATTTATGTCTGCATTAATGAGTCTTATTGCAGTTGGATAAAAACTGTTCATGAATCTGGAGGTCCTGCTGCAGATGCTCTGTAACCTTCTACCAGAAGCAAGTTTAGTGAACCAACCATACGCTGGATGAGAAGTGTCACTCAGTATTTTGCGGGACCTCTTTTTACATCTCATTTCAAACAGCTCCTGTAAGGTAGGAAGACGAGTGCCCACGATCTTTTCTGCTGTTCTTATTATTCTTTGCAGCTTCTTCTTTTCGGCCATTGTGCCGTTACCGAACCATACAGTGCAGTTGCTGGTGATGATGCTCTCAATGGCTCCTCTAGAGAAGGTAATTAGAACATTCATAGAGAGCTTTGCTTTTCTCAGCCTTCTTAGGAAGTGTAGTTGCTGGTGGGCTTTTTTAATTAGCTGGCCTGTGTTTATACTCCAAGAAAGATCCTCTGATATATGTACCCCAAGGAACTTTGTAGTTTGGATTCTCTCCACTTCTTCAGCATTGATCTTGAGGGGCAGGTGCATGGCAGAGCTATTTCTGAAGTCAATAATAATTTCTTTTGTTTTATTGATGTTTAGGCCCAAATTGTCATTATTGCACCATTCAGTCAGGGAGTTGATCTCATTCCTATACCCACTCATCATCACCACTTATGAGTCCTACCACTGTGGTGTCATCTGCAAATTTGATGATGTGGTTGTTGCTAGCTTTCACAGAGCAGTCATGGGTAAGGATTGTGAACAGTAGAGGACTCAGCACACAGCCCTGGGGTACTCTGGTGTTGATTGTAATACTCCCTGAAGTGTTGTTACCAGCACAGGTCCTTTGTGGTCTTCTAGTCAGGAAATCGAGACTCCAGTTGCACAGCCCTTTATTTATGCCAAGGTTGATTACCTTTTCTATAAGTTGCAGTGGAATCACCGTATTGAATGCCCAGATGAAATCTATAAACAACAGCCTGGCATAGTTGTTCTTCTCTTCAAGATGCTCCAATGTGAGGTGAAGTGCGACTGAAATGGCATCAGCAGTTGATCTGTTTGCCCAGTAAGCAAACTGCAGTGGGTCAAAGGATTGGGGTAGTACTGTAGTCAAATGCCTTTTAATCAGGCTTTCAAAGCATTTCATTACATTTGATGTAAGGGCCACTGGCCTGTAATCATTTAGGCAGGTGAGGTTGGCTTTTTTGGCCAGAGGGATTATGTTAGTAACTTTGAAGCATGCTGGTACTTTTTTCTGGACAAGCGAGGTATTGAAGATATCCATCAGGACTATGCTCAGTTGGTCTGCACAAACTTTCAGTACTTTCCCCAGAATGTTTTCAGGGCCAGCAGCCTTCCTGGGGATGTCCTTCAAGGATGCATCTGCAGTCCTTACAAATGGGTTGTCCTGTCGTCAGGCAGCCCTTCGGTCGGCCAGATTCCAAAGTCTGGGTCTGGCCTCGGCTGGTGTCGCACTTCACCCGACGTCATAGCTGCAGTTATTTGGGTATAAAGGCATCAGCCAACGCCATTTTCCTCAGTCTTTCTTGCCGCGTGGTGCCCGAAGCAGAAGCTGTTCGCCAAGTGCCGGTCGGTCAGAACCAGAGATTACTACTACCGAATACGTCTACTACTACCGAAGACTTCTAAAAAGCTAAGTACCCCGTTGGGGACTCTTTCTTGCCTCAGCCGATGTCAGAAAAAGTGAATAACTGTTTAACTTGTGGGAAACAAATACCTCATAAAGATTTCCACTCTTACTGCTTACCTTGTTTAGGCCCAGACCACGACGTAGCAGCTTGTCTAGCCTGTGCTTCTTTTAACCGACGGACGCTTAGACGTCGGTCGGAATTTGCTGAGGAGTTTTTCGGCTCCGATTTTGCTTACATTATGCCGTCGGATCCTCCGACTACGCAAATATCTAAAAAGTGCAAGGAAAAGGACCGACACTCGCGGTTAAGCCAACCGCGAGTGTCTCGGTTTCGGCTGAAACCGAGCAAGCGGTTCTTCCTTCAGCCGAAAACTTACCTCTTACCGAGGCCTCTTCCAACCTGGTGGAATCGGCTTCTGAAATCACTCCTGCTCTTACAGTTTCTCAGGAATTATCTGACACTATCCCCTTGGATATTTCTACCCCTGCACGTGGAGCTGCTAGGCCACCTGCATCCATGTCCATTAAGGCCTTTGCCAGGGCCAAAGCAGCTAAAACTACTAAAACTGTGCCTGCTAAGATCCCCTCTCACAGGCCTAGCTCTAGTTCACAAATGCTTAGTTTAGCAGAGGACCTCATTTCTTTAATCCGGGGATCCCAACCTCAACCTGACAGGGCCTCTCACCCACCTCCAGAGAAGAGGCCTAGAGCAGAGCCCCCTGAACCTGTTTCAACAGATGATTCCTCTGATGATTCAGATAACACAAACCCTCCAGAGGCTCCTTTCTCCCCTTATGAAGACTCTGATGCTGAAGAGTCCATTCCTTCTGCCTCTCCGCCTGAGGAATTTTCCTTTGGGGAAACCTTGCATGCTATGAGGGAACAATTTCAGTGGCAGGGCCAGGATTTTTCAGACTCCAGAAGAAGGCTTAGAACCTTTCTGCATTTACCACAACATAGGCCTTTAGCCATACCTCCAGTTCTTTCTGTTGTAGATGATGCATTTAATGATGCTTGTACTGCTCCTGATTCTCTACCTCCGGCCCCTGCTAAGCCCGATAGGTACTACAGGGTCCCGGACACATTACCATTTGTATAAGGCTCCTTTGCAGATCCCGAGACTATCTCCCAGGGCCCTAAGGCTGTAGCAGCTACCTCTGCCAAAACCCTCCCCTCTGAAAGGGAATCCAGGTCCTTAGAGATGGGGTAAAAAGTTTACACTTCTGCTACTCTTTCAGCTAGGGCCTTGAACTGTCAATTCCACATGATCCAGTATCAAGAATTTATGCTAGACCAGTTAACCAAAAAACTGTCCTCGGATGAACCATTAGACAAAAAATCTGTTCAGGAAATGGTACATAACATTCAGCAAGTCAGTAACCATTCCTCAAAATGCGGCTATGATGCACTGGAGGCTTCCTTTAGATCAGCCATGACTGGCACAGTGATCAGAAGGCATGTGTGGTTAAAAGAGCAGGCCTTACCAGACCATGTCAAATCAAAACTACTAGATGCTCCCATGGACAAGATCAATTTGTTTGGCTCTCCTGCACAACAGGTGCTGAAGAAGATGGAAGAGAAGGCAAAATCTGTCCAAACAGTGAAAGATTTCTTACAGGTCCAACCTCCAAGGTTTAGCAGGAATTGGCCCTCCAAGAATTGGTCCTTTCCAGACTCCACCAGAGCTCAGAGAGGCAGGAATAGGCGTTCAAGAGGCAGAAGCCAATCCAGGGGTGCCTACAGGGGACGCCAGTGGCAGGGTAACAACCAGCGAGGAGCAGCCACAGACACAGCCACCACCACTGCTACAGGACAATCACAGTGACTTGGCTCTAGCACCGCCTACCAGGGAACAATTAGAAGCACCCTTGGGCGGAAAGCTAGCTTTATTTTCAGTAAACTGGCATTATATCACAAGAGACAAGTGGATTTTGCAGACAATAGACCAAGGTTACAGGTTTCACTTCCATACTCTACCAGGGAAGAGAGGAATGCCAAACCTACCTCCAAATCAAAAGGCAGAAGCTCTAAAACAAATAGCTCAATTATTAAGGATGAGAGCTGTGGAAAAGGTACCATCTATGGAGCAAGGACAGGGATTTTACTCCAGGCTCTTCCTGGTACCAAGAAAAGAAAGCAATTGGAGACCTGTTCTCAACCTGTCCGCTTTAAACACATTCCTCATTGTTCCAAAATTCAAAATGCTGACACTACAGCAGCTTCTTCCCCTGCTGGGCAAGGAGTCTTGGCTGGTAACTCTAGATCTCAAGGAGGCATACCTGCACGTCCCCATATGACCAAATTGCAGAAGATACCTCAGATTTCTTGCAGGATCAGAGCATTATCAATTCTCAGCATTGCCCTTTGGCTTATCTACTGCGCCCAGAGTGTTCACGAAATGCCTGGCATCAGTAATTGCTCATTGCAGGCTTCAGGGAATCCAAATCTACCCTTACCTGGACGACTGCCTGATACAAGCGGACAACCAAAACAAGCTAGCAGAAGACTTGAAAAGGGTCATTTACCTGCTACAAGCTCTGGGATACACAGTCAATATAAAAAAGTCAAGACTGATACCATCCCAAAGGATAACTTTTTTGGGTGCAGAGCTGGACACAATGAAACAAATGGCATTCCTAACAGTAGAAAAATAGGAGCAACTCCCTCTCTACTTCTTGGCATTAACAAAGCAGAATCATCTAACAGCAAGAAAAGTCCTGCAAGCCTTGGGTTTCATGGCATCCTGCATAATATTGGTTCCACATGCCAGACTACATATGAGAAAGTTACAGTGGTACCTAAGGAATTTATGGTCTCAGCACAAGCACAGCCTAGAAACCCAAATTCCAATAATTCCATGCCTGAAGCAAGAATTCCAATGGTGGGCTCAGGCCTGTCAATCAAACAAAGGATTGCCTTTCCACAACACTCAACCAAGCCAAACCATCACAACGGATGCCTCAGACCTCGGTTGGGGGGCCCACATGCTGGACAAGTGCATTCAAGGTTTATGGACTCAAGACCAGCTGCACTTACACATAAATCAAAAGGAAATGCTGGCAGTAAAACTGGCAATTCAGGCATTCAGACCATTTCTTCGACAAGGTCAACTGTTGATAAGGACAGACAACACCACAGTTATGTGGTATATCAACAAACAGGGAGGCACACATTCGTACCCTCTATGCCGGATGGCAATGGACCTCTGGAATGTGGCACTGAGCTACAACATTCAGTTACAAGCAATTTTTGTACCAGGAAAAGAAAACATTCTAGCAGACATACTAAGCAGAACTACCACGGATGCCCACGAATGGATGCTGCATCCGGACATCTTCAAAACAATTACAAGAAAATGGGGGCTCCCACAAATAGACTTATTTGCATCCCCACGCAATCACCAACTAAAGAAATTCTGCACAAGGACATACCACCCACTTGCTTGGAAGGTGGACTCCCTATCCTTCAGCTGGAAAAACCTGACAGCATATGCATTCCCACCACTTCCTTTGATGCACAAGGTGCTATTGAAGATCAAAGAGGACCATCCAAGGATCATTCTGATAGCTCCAGACTGGCCAAGACAACATTGGTACCCATTACTGAGGAGCATGTCTCGGGAACAAATATGGCCTCTACCCTTTGTTCCCTTGCTGTTAACACAGAACAACTACAACACCCTGCACCCAAACCTGAAAACACTGCAGCTGACTGCCTGGAACATTGCATAAGAACAAATAACCCAAATTTATCCCAAAGGGTTAAAGACATTATCTTGGAGGCTCGCAGACCCTCAACAAGAAAAAATTATTCAGCAAAATGGAAAAGATATTTCATTTGGAGTACTGCAAAAGGAGAAAATGTGTCACTGGTAAACATAGCCAACATCCTGGAATACTTGGCAGAGCTCTTCCACAAAGGCCTGTCCTATTCTTCCATCAAGATTCATGCATCAGCTATTTCAGCAGAATACGACTTGGATCCTCCAGTCTTCTCACATCCTCTGCTCAGGCAGTTTCTGAGAGGAATTAAAAATGTAAAACCGCCTAGGAAGCCACCATTGCCAGCATGGGACTTGAACTTTGTGCTAGAAAAATTGACACTTCCTCCTTTCGAACCAGCAGCAACAGCAGAATTACAATACTTATCATGGAAAACTGCTTTCCTGTTGGCAATCACTTCAGCAAGAAGGGTATCTGAGATACAGGCACTAATGGCAGTACAGCCCTTCCTGAACTTCCATCAAGATAGAGTATCCATGAGAACTAATCCTACTTTTATGCCTAAGGTGGTCTCCAGAGTATCTTTGAATCAGGCTATCCACCTACCTACATTCTTCCCCAACCCACAGAACAGGGGAGAAAGGCTGTTGCATACCTTGGATGTGCATAGACAATTACGCTACTACCTGGACAGGACCAAGGGCAATAGGAAAACTGACCAGCTACTGGTAGCATATGCAACAGGAATGGAAGGAAAAGCAATTTCAAAACAGACAATCTCTACGTGGATAGGAAATTGCATTAGATTTTGTTACACCTACCATGGAAAGAAAACTCCAGAAAACATCAGGCCTCACTCTACAAGGGCTACAGCCACTACCACAGCTTTTCTACGAGGAGTGGCTACCAAAGACATTTTAGAGGCTGCTACTTGGAGCTCCGTGCATACATTTGCCAAGCATTATAATTTACCTTTATACTCCAGATCCCGAGCAGGTTTTGCCACTGCTGTTTTGCAAGGGATCTTAACTACACCATAATTTTATTTCTCCTCCTCCCCCAGTTTGGCTATGGTATTCTACCCATTTGTAAGGACTGCAGATGCATCCTTGAAGGACATAGTACAGTTTTGTACCTACCATAAATGTAGATGTCCGATAGGAATGCATCTGCAGTCAGGATTACCCACCCTCCTTCCCCTCTGTGGTACTCCTAGGGTATTTGCCCATCTTGTAGCTAGCTGGGGGAATCTATTATGGTGTATTTGTTTGTATATATGTACATACATGCCTATTTTTTGTTTGCTTTCTACTATTTGGAATCATTTGCATTTATCCAACTTTAGCCTTCCTAGAGGGCACCTGGCATCTTGGGCAAGAAACACTGGGGAAAATGGCGTCGGCTGATGCCTTTATACCCGAATAACTGCAGCTATGACGTCGGGTGAAGTGCGACACCAGCCGAGGCCAGACCCAGACTTTGGAATCCGGCCGACCGAAGGGCTGCCTGACGACAGGACAACCCATTTGTAAGGACTGCAGATGCATTCCTATCGGACATCTACATTTATGGTAGGTACAAAACTGTACTTTCACTTTCCTCAATTGGGTCCTTACATCCACAGCACTGAAGTTGCATACTGCCTCCTTTTGGTCATTGAGAAGCTTTACAGCCTCCAGGTTGTTTTTCTCTTCAAACCTGCCATAAAATGTCTTTAGATTGTCCAGAAATTCAGTGCTATTATCACGCTGAGCTGACTTGGTCTTGTAGTCAGTTAGCTGTTGAATACCAGGCCACAGGCTTCTTGAGTCTTTTGCATCCTAGAAGCATCCTTGTGTCCTCTTTCTGTACTCCCTCTTGGCCTCCTTGATACCTTTTTTTAGATTAAACCTTGCCACACTTAGACCCTTCTTACCTTTTGCCCTGAAAGCAGTGTTTCTTGTCCTCAGCAGCTCGTGCAACTTGCTGTTTAGCCATGGTTTTTGTTTGGCTCTTACTTTAATATTTTTGATGTTCGTTACATCCTCCATGCATTTATAGTTGTCTCAGTATATTCATCTATGTTCACCATGGCTGCTTCCCTCAAGCATGCCATTATAAATGTCAAATGAATAACTCACAGTAAAGTCCCTCAAACAACCTGTTAAAAATCCAGTAGACCATAACTCTGCACTGTATGGTCAAAATCCATGGTGTGAATCAAAGCCCCAAATGTCCCCACTGTCAGCCAAAGCTGCTGTGAGACACTGAATTTAAACTTCCCACTTATGTGGTCAGGTAATTAGTAGTTAAATTATTTATATATTTTTCTCAGTTAATTTCAAAGACTGAATATAATAAAATATTTAAAGAGTTACTGATCTTCTGGATAGAATCTTCAAGCAGATTGATATTTCCACATAGTACAGGAAACAATGAACAACAAAAACTCTTAATCACTATGATATATTTGTTCGAAATGCTTGTTTTATACAGAACCTGAACTCTTAGTGTGTGAGCCTTGTTTTGCTTATCTTATTATAGCAGGGCCAGTGTTAGCATTTTGGAAGCCCCCAGCAAATATCAAGTTACGAGCCCCTTGGATATTTCAAATCTAAGTATCACCCTACCACCACCACCCCTTCTAAGGAACATTTTATTTCTTGCTGCTAGGAGTAATTTCCACAGAGTGAACTGTAGCTACAATACTCTTACATTAAGACTGGCTGGTGTACTACACTGTACTGGCCCATCTCACAGAGGGCATTCACAGTTACTGGCATTTAGTTGCAGCAGTGATACATAATAACTCTATGTACAGGAATGGACTTACGTGAAAAGGTATCCTAGGCACTGCCTACTGTTTCATCCCCTCCACAAGTAAACACACATTCTTTAGTGGCCCCCCTCTGCCCCCCGTCCCAAGTTCCCCACATTATGCACATTGCAGTTTTCTTCCTTTTCTCATTTTTGTCATACTCTTCAGTTTTTTCAAGAAGCTATGACTTTCTATATACCCCGAAGACCATTTCAAAGTTTTTTTTTCTTACACAACCCTTTCATTCAGTGATGGGTTGGACAGAAATTATGATTAAGGAAAGAAATTCAGTGTTGCTGTTCAACTTTAGTTTTCCTTGCATCCTTTTAACATATCTTTCCTGACCAAGACAGCACAGTAATAACCGTTTAGGAAATAACTGAATTAAGGAAGCCAAAGAGTTTTAGATGCTCTGGGATGCATTTTAGAGCATATTCCAAAACTTTTAATCCAATGGTAATTTGAACAAAAAACATTAGGATGTCAAGGAAGATGTACGTTCTGCCTAAGACTTAATGGTCTGCACTCTTGTGGGAGGAGAGGTTAGATTCTTCCCTTTTGAACTGGGAATTTCTGGTTAAAGGATTATTGTGGCTGATTAATTTGAACTGTTTCTTTCTGAAATTGGTGCACCTTGGTTGCTGTAGCATAGACTAGATTCAGGCATGCTGAATCTAGCTTTGTTTGTATAACATGAGCACTAATCCAGGCCATCTTTTTTTGGAGAAGGTTCCCCTGCACCCTAGTGGCAGCAGTGTGCAGTTAGAACTTGTCTGATTGAAGACTGCTGGAACAGGGCTCAGTTTTGAGCTTTTTTACTGGTTAATTGGGTAATTTGTTTAAATCAGTTTGCTCATTTTCTATTGTTATATAAAAAAATTGCACTTTATTCATCTGCTTTTACTGTATTTGTGTTTCTTCCTACTTTATTGCATTTATTCTGCTGCATTTATTACTACTTGTTAGTAGCCTGATTAAATTGTAATTGTTATTCTAAGCCTTTGGTTGAAGCACTTGTGCTTCAGACCAGTTGCTTTACATTAAGAAGGTTTGTGGTCTGCACTGTTGTGGCAGGACAGGTAGCTTACATCCTTCTAAGTTGGGAGTTGCTGATTGAAGTGTTAGTGTCTGTTATTCTAAGAGTGTATTAGTTCCGGTTTAAGCACTTGGGGTTCGGGCCAGTTATTTTACAGTAAGAAGGTGTGGTCTGCACTCTTGTGGGAGGAGAAGGTAGATTCTGCCCTTCTGAGCTGGGAGTTTCTGGTTAAAGGCTTACTGTGCCTGCTTATCTGAACTGTTTCTTTCTGAACTTGGTATGCCTTGTTTGTTGTAGCTTAGACTAAATTCATACCTGCTGAATCTAGCTTTGTTTGTATAACTTAAGCACTAATCCAGACCATCTTTTTTTTGGAGAAGGTTCCCCTGCACCCTTGTGGCAGGAATGTGCAGTTAGAACTTGTCTGATTGAAGACTGCTGGAACGGGGCTCAGTTTTTAGTTTTTTATTGGTTAATTTGATCAAATCAGTTTGCTCATTTGCTACTGTTATATAAAAAAAATACACTTGATGCATTGCTGCTTAGCTAGCGTTAAACTATTCATTGCGTCATAATGTTTGCTCTTCAAAATTTCCCTTAAAATTAGCCAGTTTTTTAGTTTTAGCACTCAAATCTGTTTCTTTGAGCTCAGCACTTGTTCAGACCTCGTAAGCACTAAATAAGCTACAAATTACTACAGCACTCAACTTTCCTCACTTGTCTAGAGGAAAACAGGTTTTAGTACTTAATAAATAAGCACCTATCCAGGCATGTCTAAGGGTCAGCCCCCAGTGTTTTCTCCAGTCTACCTGATGAATCTGGGCATCTTGGGGAAATGCAGCAATTGCCTAATGTACACAGACAACCCTCTCCTCCTACCACCCAACAATACAACCTGTGAGAGATGCACTTATATAGCCAAACTGGAAGCAAAGCTCTCTTCACCCAAGACTGGACTAGACAGTCAAGAGGAGAAGGTAAACACTTGCATCACACCACACTCATCACATAGTGCCTCAAAACCTACACCACCAAAACACACACATAGCAACACACACCTACATTCGTGGAGGCTCTCAATAAAAATCTGCTCAAGCAACAGAGACCTCCAAAGCAGAATCGCATGCAACATCCACCCCCAAACACAACCCAAATGACACATAGCCCACAAACTCAGTGTGCCACTCAACCACAGCCCATAAGGCATAACAACGTACCCAACACTCTAGTCATAGGTAACTCTATAGTCAGGCACACTGATGTTCCACTCACCAGGCTAAACAAGGAGAAAGTTCCTGTCAGCTGCCTGTCAGGTGCCAGGATCTGCCACATAACGCACGCATTCAGGTCATTCTACAATAAGTACAAATATGACTCTGTCATTGTCCATGTTGGTGTGAATGACCTGAGGTGTACCTCCCTGGACTACATGAAAAGAGACATGGAGGAGCTCTCCGATCTTGTAGCCCAGACAGGTATGACCCTAGCCCTGAGTAGCATCCTGCCGTCACCCAGAATGATATCACAGTACAAGGACAAAATGATTGAATTCAACAATTGGCTAAGCTTCTAGTGTCATTCTAAAGGGATCCAGTATCTGTTTGCCTGGGATGACATGATCGACAGACCACGATGCTTTGCCAGAGATGGCCTGCACCTGTCACCCTTGGGATTCCGGATACTGGCTAAGGCTCTTGCCACCCCTATAGTGCCTTTTTTAGGCAAGGTTCAAATGACAAATTCACCACTGTAACAGGTACAAGCAAGCAAAATTTGAGGGTAATGCTACTCAATGCTAGACGTCTAAACCTCAATATGCATTCACTCGAGGCACTCCTTAAAATGGAGAACATAGACATCTATGCAGTGACAGAGACCTGATTCAAGGCTCCAGAGAGCACCCCTGCATTACCAGGCTATAATTCATGCCACAACTTTCGGCTACCTAACCTGGACCTAAACACTAAAGGTGGAGGCGTGTCCGTATTCATTAAGGATATCCACACCTGCAGGCTAGTTGCTCAGCTTAATGCACCCGAGATTATCCAAGTGCAACTAACTCAGGGAAGACCACAATCCAAATTGTAACTTGCTACAGATTCCCCACCATGCCCCAGGATTTCCACTCTTCATTTCTTGAGTCACTGCAAAATATTAAGGTACAACCCAACTGGGAAAACTACTCATGTACCAACTCTTTTGCTGAACATTTTGTGGAATTCATAAATTCCAACGCCTTGGATCAACTTATCCACACCCCCACCAGGGGCAGCAATATCCTAGACCTGGTCATTACCAACATGGACGGCCAGTGTTCCACACCAGAGGTCAATTCTTCATTGGTCAGATCCGACCACAAGCTAATCACCCTAGACATCCACATTCCGCCCCCACCCCATTAGGGAAACCACCGTAAACAATTTCTTCAAAGCAAACTTCACACTTCTTAAGACAGAAGTGGCAAACTTCACAACACCCATTCAGACGGACAATAGAGGTACGACTGCTGAATCCCACACAAATGCAATTTATAAGCACTTACATGAGTGCATGGATCGTGCTATCCTTAACAGAACCAAGATGCTATCCTCCCAAAAAAAGGAAGCTAATCTGGTGGTCCCCTATCATAAACCAACTCTACAACAGAAGAAATAAACTGTTGCAAAAAAGAGTAAAATCCCATGACTGGAAGATCTCCCTGGTCAGCCTCAGTAAGAAGCTGACATCCCTCGTAAAATCCTCCAAAGCTAGTTATGAAAACAAAATCACCACTGATTCTAAAGACATCCACAAAGTATTCTATAGCTATGTCAAGAATCTCAATGGCAACACTCAGGTCTGCTCTGAGTTACAGCACAATGGCACTAAATATACAGAACCAAATGATATTGCCAGCATCCTGGCAGATAGGTTCAGTGCTAACTTTACCCCCCCACCGCCTAAAGGGCCCATATCTATACCAGAAGAATGCAAAGTTCCTGTAATCACGGCTACACAGGTAAAAACCATACCCTCCAAAGCCAAGAACACAGCATCCATGAGACCTGAACACATCCCAGGCTGCATTCTACATGAACTACAGAATGAACTGGCACCCCACCTAAGCACCATGTTCAATCATAGACTCACCTCAAGAGCCAGCCCCTGCTAATTATACATACCAATGCCAAGATCACACAATGGTGGGGTAAATTCCTTTACCTGATGCACCATAATCCTATAGAAAATGCTGGTGGCAAAAACTCCATTGAAAGCAATGCTCACTCATATGAGCATTTGCTGTTATTTACAACATGTAAAAACATTTGCTTGCATGAGCGTTTGATGTTTAGACTGCAACCATATATGCATGCGTGTATATGTCTATATATACATATATATATATATATATATATATATATATATATATATATATACATATAAATAAATAAAATGTAAGTCTGTGTGTGTGTGTGTGTGTGTACACACACGCACACACACACACTATATATAATATATATATATATGTGTGTGTGTGTGTGTGTGTGTGTGTGTGTGTGTGTGTATGTATATATATATATATATATATATATTATATATATGTGTGTGTGTGTGTGTGTATATATATATATATATATATATATATATATATATATATATATACATACACACACCATCGAAAGAATAGGTGCATGTTGCATGTTGACACTATTAGTGCATGTATATAAAGTAAAAAGTTCAAAAAGAAACACACAGCACAAGAACACTTGTAAATATGAGTTTATTCCGAAAGACCACCACTAAAATGAAAAGACAGCAAAACTACCTTGGAGTTGACTTGTAGCAAGTTGTGTGGGGTATGCAAGAGAGCTTGCCACCCAGCAAAAACTATTTCTGTTTTGCATGGTTCAAAGTTGTTTCTTGGTGCATGGCCTTTGTAGTTTTTTTTTTATTATTTTCCAGTGTTTTGCATAGTGATCGACTAAAGTTTCGATTAACTTTAATCCACGTATGTGTGTGTGTGTGTGTGTGTGTGTGTGTGTGTGTATATATATATATATATATATATATATATATATATATATATATATATATATATATATGTAGGTCCAGAGGAAGCCCAGGGAGAAAAACTCCAACTGAGAGTACAAGTATAGATTAACAATAATATTGAATAGATTTATATACAAGAGGATTTTAAAAAGGAATACAGAAACATGTTGAAGGGTAGAAAGAGTTGAGCAGAGAAGAGGTATGAAATGGAGGGTCTATATTGTAAGATTGACATTTGAAAACATCGAACAACATATGGTCGACACCATGTGGTAGATGTCTTCAAACATCGACCTTATAAAAAGACAAGAAAAAAGTACCCTAACGGGTTTAAGCAGGGGGGCAAGCCCCCCCCTGCACCCCCCACAACCCACGCTACTTAAATATACCAACTCCGAGACTGCAGTACATTGCAGTAAATGGAAATCTCCCCTTACAGAGATTTCCGTTTACACACTCAAGATTCTGAGCGTTCGATAGTCTCTTGTCAACAATGTCAGATTCAACATTGTCGGCTTTCGAGACTATAATATAGACCCGAAATGGAGGAACTAAAAGGACTATGGGGATGTTTGTAAATGAATATTTATGTCAAGTGTGGGATTATTTGTGTGTGACTTTGTATAAAGTACAGAAAAGGTGAGGTGATGAGTTTTAGAGATGAGTTGAGAGAATTACCAGGTGGATATGCATAGTGTCAAATCCAGTTGGTGAGAAGGTGATGTATTTGTGACTTAAACTGGGAGTGTTTGTATTTTCCCATGGTAACAATGGCAGAGAGTTCCACAGTTTGGCTACTTAGTGGCTCTAGTTAGAATTATTGGAGAAGCTGTTGGTAGAGAGAAATTTGTCAGAGGATCTACGGGTTCTGGAAGGACAGTACTAAGACATGAGTGAAGATGGTGATTTACAGTTTTTGGGAAAACTATTTTATGAGCTTGTTTTAGTTGCCAAAGCTTAAGGAGATTACAGAGTTTGAACCAATTTAACTGTTTGAGAGGTTTGCAGTGAATGGTGTATGAGGGAAAGTTGTGAACTTGGTTTGTTTCAGTGTAGAGAACTGGAAGGCTTGATGGTTGGTGAAGGTGAGGGAGCATAGAAGAGGGAAGGGAGAAGTAAGACAGTTGCAATATGTTTTCTGGTGGGTTCAATGAACTAGGTTCTGGTTCAGTAGAGCAAGCCCAGTTTTTGAAGACTTTCTTTTCTGGTGATTTGTTGGTTAGTCCTTGTAGGTTGTTGTGATTAACCTGTTCAGTGGAGGTCCCACTGAAGAGAAGGTGGTGAAGCTGGTTGCATAATTTTGGTGGGCTTTGGGAATGAACAGCATGAGTATTACATTTCTGGGGTTAAGAATGAGGTTAGAGTCATTAGGCAGAATTCTATGGAGGAGAAGGATTGTTAGTTTAGTGAATGGAAGTCATGCATGGATTCGTCAGTGCAGATAATGGTGAAGTTGCTTGCGTATTGAATACTGGCAGGACTGAAGAGGATGATTGTTGCTAAAAATGTTGAATAAGACAGGACTGAATATGAAGGAGCAGCATGAGGAGAGGAGTTAGAACGTAACCATTTAACGCTTTGAATTCTGTTGGAGCGGTAGCGGGAGTTGAACCATGAGATGGAACAGTTTGAGAGACTAAGATGAGAATGATGAGTGTTATGGTGAGAGACTGCCAAAAGCCTTAGAGAGGTCAAGAAAGATGGCATGGATGTATGTGTTTGCCTCTCTCAAAATTAGACCTGTTAGTAACAGCCTGCATTTAATTGCTGGAACCTGTGTTCTGAGAGACTGCCTTCTAATCTATCTGCATAGGTTCATAGGTTCATAGGTAGGTACTAAGCTATTGGCCCTAGGGCCTATATAAGCCTAGCCAAACTGCAAATATACAGAACTGAGTATATATTTTTTTGGTTTTAGTGTTTGTACTGTTAATTGTTGCTTAGATCTCTGTTGAAACTGTTTTGTTCCACCCACCCTCCCTATTTCTGGCTTGTAGTTTAAATTTGGTGGCTTTTGCAGTTGCCCACCCCACTGTAGATTTGATCTAGGACACTCCTCTAGTCCCATCTCTTTACCACATTCTACCTAATAAACTCTTTCTGCACTTGCTTTTAGTCCTTTTTAATTTAATTGCATTTTTTAAACTGTGTTTGGTCTAATATTGCTACATACTCAATTATGCTAGCTTGCACTGCATGTGAATTGTTTTTACTACTGTTTTAGCTACTTTTCTGTAAAAAAAAAACTGTAAGCCTCTTTCCTACCTTTCCTGTAACTAGTGTTTCAGATACAGATTTGCTGTATCCAGGACTGTATGTAAGCTTCTGAGCCCCCCAAGCCTTTCTGTGTTGGAGGGAAGCCTTCTAGCTTATCAGTGGGAGTGGTAAGCACTAGGTAACCTGTCTACCACATAAGGAGTGGTTCTGGCCCAGAAATTGTAGTTATTGGCCGTTTGGGCAATCTCTTCCATCTCTCTCAACTTTCTGATTTGAAAGCCTGCATTTGCACTTGTTTCTGTCCTGTAACTCATCTAGTGCATATACAGATTCTCAGTTTTAGCACTTAAATTTGCTTATTCGTGCTCAGCACTTGTCCAGAACTTGTAAGCACTAAATAAGCTACTAATTACTATAGCACTCAATCTTCCTCATTACCTAGAGGAAAACAGTTTTTGTACTTACTTTTCCCACTTCCTTAGAGAAAAACAGCTCTTGTACTCACTTTCCTCACTTATCTAGAGGAAAATAGTTTTTTATTCAGGCATGTCCAAGGGTCAGCTCCCAGTGTTCTCTCCTGTCTATCTGATGAATCTGGGCATTTTGAGGCAATGTAGAAATTGCCTCATGTACACAGACAACCCTCTACTCCTACCACCCAACACTATAACCTGTGAGAGATTCACTTATCTAGCCAAACTGGAGGTAAAGCTCTCTTCAACCAAGGCTGAACTTGACAGGCATGAGGAGAAAGTAAACATTTGCACCACACTCATCACATAGTCTTACTAAATCTACACCACCAAAATCCACACATAGTAACACAAAAACATTCGCGGAGGCTCTCAATAATAATCTGTCTAAGCAACAGAGACCTCCAAAGCAGAAACACAAGCAACCTCCATCCCCCAACACAACCCAAATGACACATAACCCACAGACTCAGTGTGTCACTCAACCACAGCCAATAAGGCAAAACAACGTACCCGTAACCCAACACACTAGTCATAGGTGACTCTATGGTCAGGCACACTGATGTCCCACTCACCAGGCTAAACAAGGAGAACATTACTGCCAGCTGCCTGTCGGGTGACATGATCTGCCACATAACCCACACACTCAGGTCACTCCACAACAAGTACAGATATGACTCTGTCATTGTCCATGTTGGTGTGAATGACCTGAGATGCACCTACCTGGACTACATGAAAAGAGACATGGAAGAGCTCTCCAATCTTGTAGCCCAGGCAGGTATGACCCTAGCCCTGAGTAGCATTCTGCCATCGCCCAGAATGATACTGCAGTACAAAGACAAAATCATTGACTTCAACAATTGGCTAAGCTTCTGGTGTCATTCTAAGGGGATCCAGTATCTATCTGCTTGGGATGATATGGTCGACAGACCAAGATGCTTTGCCACAGATGGCCTGCACCTGTCACCCCTGGGATTCTAGATACTGGCTAAGGCTCTTGCTGCCCCTATAGTGTCTTTTTTAGGCAAGGTTGAAATGACAAATTCACCACCGTAACAGGAACAGGCAAGCAACAGCTGAGGGTAATGCTACTCAATGCTAGAAGTCTAAATCTCAAAATGCACTCACACGAGGCACTCCTTAAAATGGAAAACATCGATATCTGTGCAGTGACTGAGACCTGGTTCAAGGCTGCGGAGACCACCCCTGCACTGCCAGGCTATAACTCATACCACACTTTTCAGCCATGTAACCTGGACCGAAACACCAAAGGCGGAGGTGTGTCCATATTCATTAAGGATATCCACACCTCCAGGCTAGTTGCTCAGCATCATGCATCCGAGGTTATCCAAGTGCAACTAACTCTGGGCAAAACTGCAATCCAAATTGTAGCTTGCTACAAATCCCCCACCATGCCCCAGGATTCCCACTCTTCTTTTCTTGATGTACTGGAAAATATTAGGGTGCAACCAAACACCCTAATAATGGGCGACTTCAACTACCCCACCATTAACTGGGAAAACTACTCGTGTACCAACTCTTTAGCTCAACGCTTTCTGGAATTCATAAACTCCAATGCCCTCGATGAACTTATCCACACCCCCACCAGGGGCAACAATATCCTAGACCCAGTCATTACCAACATGAGTGGCCGGTGTTCCACACCTGAAGTCAACTCCTCCTTGGTCCAATCCAACCATAAGCTAGTCACCCTTGATATCCACATCCCGCCCCCATCCCCCATTAAGGAAACCATGGTAAAAAATTTCTCCAAAGCCAACTTCATGCTTCTTAAGACAGAAGTGGTGAACTTCATGACATCCATGCAGATGGACAATACAGTTACGATTGCTGAGTCCTACACAAATGCACTCTATAAGCACTTACACGAGTTGGTGAATCGTGCTATCCCAAACAGAACCAAGACGTTATCCTCCAAAAAAAGGAAGCCAATCTGGTGGTCCCCTGCCATAAACAAACTGTACAACAGAAGAAAGAAACTGTTGCAAAACAGAGTAAAATCCCATGAGTGGAGGAGCTCCGTGGTCAGCCTCAGTAAGAAGCTGAGATCCCTTATAAGATCCTCCAAAGCTAGCTATGAAAACAAAATCATCACTAATTCTAAGGACAACCACAAAGCATTCTATAGCTATGTCAAGAATTTGGATGGCAACACCCAGATCTGCTCTGAGTTACAGCACAACAGCATGAAAATTACAGAACCAACTGATATTGCCAACATCCTGGCAGATAGGTTTAGTGCTAACTTTACCCCCCTCACTCCCTAAAGGGCCCATATCTATACAGGAAGAATGCAGAGTTCCTGTAATCACAACTACACAGGTAAAAGCTGCACTCTCTAAAGCCAAAAACACAGCATCCATGGGACCGGACAACATCCTAGGCTGCGTTTTACACGAACTTCAGAACAAACTGGCTCCCCACTTAAGCACCATGTTCAATAATTTCCTTGCATCAGGCTTTGTGCCCACTGAATGGTGCACAGCAACAGTTATCCCACTCCAAAACGGGAGAGTCACCACTGATCCTGGGAACTATCGACCTATTAGCCTGATGAGCCTGGTCTGCAAGGCCATGGAATGTATCATCATGGAACTCATAAACAAAGACATTGTTAACCTCCAAACTCTGGATCCCATCCAGTTTGGGTTTGTGAAAGGCAGATCATGCCTCTTGAACCTGATTGACGTCTTTGAGGCAGTCACCAAAGCTGTAGATGAGTGTAAGGTGGTTCACACAGCCTATCTTGACCTCGCCAAGGCTTTCAACACCATCCCCCATTCTGGAATTATAGCTAAACTCACTAAACTAGGTATAAATCCCTATGTCCCAAGATGGGTTGCCAACTGGTGCACTGACAGAACCCACACTGTAAAAGTTGCAGACTCCAAGTCTGACCTCAAAGCAGGTGACAAGTGGAGTACCACAGGGTTCCATCTTGGGACCACTCCTGTTTGGTATCTACTTCTCTGAAGTACAGGCTAACACAGAAGGCCTGTGGCTAATGAAGTTCGCAGATGACTGCAAACTAGGAGCCATAGTCAAGTTCCCAAATGATGTGGACATCCTACAGAAGGGCCTCGCTGAGACAGATGCCTGGTGTCAGAGTCATGGCCTCAAGCTCAATGCCAAAAAGTGCAGTGTCATCCGCTTTGGTAAAAACTCTGTACCCATGAACTACCACATAGGCAGCAATCTACTTAACACCAAATGTGTGATAAGAGACCTTGGGACCCAGGTGGACAGTAGTCTCTCCTTTGATAGTCACATCACCACAGTAGTCTTTTTTCCTGGATGAGAACCCTTTTATGATGCGGTGTGCCACGTCCTTATACGTGGCACAGCGCATCATAAAAGGGTTCTCATCCAGGAAAAAAGAGGTCATTGTTCCCCTCTACTCGACACTCATTAGACCCTTTATAGAGTACAACGCCCCTTTTGGAATGTACCTCACAAGACATCTGCAGCAGCTGGAAAGGCCACAGAAGTACCTCACAAAGAGGATTACTGGCCTCAAACAAATGCTGTACACTGACCGTCTCAAAAAAACTCCAGCTTTACTCCATAGCATATCGCCTACTCCGAGGTGATCTCTGCCTAACATATAAAGCTATGTCAAACCCAGAGCTGTTGGACATGCTACACCTAAAGAAATCCCAATCCCTCTGAGCTACACGCTCTAGGGACCTAAACCTTGTCACCACAATAAATAGGACATACTGGAGGGATAGATTCCTGTCCCAGAGACTTCCCATACTCTGGAACAGGCTGCCCATCTATGTCAAGCAAAGTTCTTCATTAGCACTCTTCAAGAAAAATCTTGATGAGTGGATGGGAAATAGGAAATACACCCTGGGGATCACGTCTGTGTCTCTGCTCGACAGTGGCATAGGAAAATAACTTTTTTGGGTGGTGTAAGCCAGGGAATCTTGTTAGCTAGGCTTACGTAGGCTTTTGGGCCGATAGCCTAGTACCTACCTATGAACCTATGAACTTTGCGTGAAGTCTGAAACTCGAACGTTGATGTTGAACTCAGAGATTTCCAATGTACAAATATTATCCTATCTTGATCTATGTTAGTGCTTGTTCCTAGGTTGAATTCAGTATGTATTTCGGCATTATCGGAATTTGGCAATTGACTTTTCACAGAAGTAAGTTGATGATACGATCATTTGACCGAGTGCACTTCAATATCATTTGATATATATATATATATATATATATATTTATATATTTTATATATATATATATATATATATATATATATATATATATATATATTTTATATATATATATATATATATATATATGTATATATGTATACATGTACATAAATATATACATATATATATATATATATATTATATATGCATGTATATTTATATCTATATCTATCTATCTATATATATATATATATATATATATATATATATACACATAAATGTGTGTGTGAGTTGGAATGTTTTGAAATCCAAAAGTAATGTGAGTATTCGTCCAATGCCACATTACAATTAATCATCTGATTAGTAGTGGAAGTTGGCAGAATAGTTTAGGTCTTCACCTGCATGCACAAGGTGCAAAGTTCGAACCTGACCTCTGACCAATACCTGTGTGGAGCTTGTATGTTCTCCCTGTGTCTCTGTGGGGTTCCTCCTACTTCCCAAAAACATGACAAGTATTTCCAAATGAAACTCACTCAAGAATGGAGTTGTGGGCAGCAGCACAGTCTCTAGATGGTGCCCTTACAGGGGGAAGAGCTGTACAGACCAGCAGCTTTGGGCAACTACTGTTGTGTACTGTATTGTCAAAATAAGCAAACACAAACCACGGACCCCATGCCATGGCAGAGCTAGCCAGTCAACGGTGTACAGTATGGCTCTAGGTGATTCATTCATTTTGACTAATATTGCTAAATGGGCATGGGTATTTACATTTGATAAGTGGGTTGAGAACCTAGCCTAGTCTAACCTGTCCCAGGGACCCTTGCTAATGGTGGTGGTGGTGGGGTTATGGGCCTCTGTTGACCAACTGGTGTCCAGTTGCCTAGCTTGGGTTACCTGGCATAGCTTTATTGAGTGAAAATTGAGTATAAAACCAATCAACCTGCCAGCCATAAACTAAAAATTCACTGACAGGCTGGAGCTTGGAAGTGAATAACATGATGTTAAGGAGGAGGCTGGACTTGCTTTGTATTCTGGAGTATAGAACACCAAACAGGAGCCAGGATACAGCAAAAACTTTAATGTCTTCTGGTACCTCGGCTGAACACAGTCTTCAAAGGAATAATAAAAGACATACAGCTGCATCTTTTTATACATTTTGCTAAATTGAATAATTAAACAATTAATCAATTAATCAGTGCAAAAACACTTTAACTACTAATTCAAAAAAGAATTAAGTAGGATGACAGTAAAATACTCATATTTTAATTTGTAAGAATATTAAAAGGTAATATTCATTTCTAAATTCAAACCCTTAGGCATTAAAGTACCAAAGTTAAGAATAAATCTACTTTCTAAATTCAGAATTTTTGTGAATAGTTACCAGGACCTGTGGCACTTGGTTTACCAAGAACACAAAAAAATAAAGAGTCCAGACAACCAGAATGAATATTATTAAAGTGTTCTGAAATGGGATTATCAGTTCTACAGTGCCTAACATCACCAATATGTTCCATTATATGTATTTTTACCTGTCGTTTAGTCTGACCAATATAATACTTAGATGGAACACATCCACAACCCACTATATAGACAACACCACATGATTTACAGTCAAATCTATCAGTAGCATTAAATTTAATGCCATTGATAGCACTGCCTGAAAGATTTTTAACCCTAGGGCAAATTTTACATCTGCCACATTTGAACATACCATTACCTTCATTCAAATTCTTTATATTATATTTCAAACTCAAAAGCTCTTTAAGGTTAGAAAATCTACCATAAGAAAAACTAACCCTTTTAGGGAACAGATATCCTATCTCATCATTGTCACAAACAATAGGCCATAAAAAATCTACAATGAATTTAAGTTTGTGAGAAAAAGGGGAATATTATGTTACAAAAAACAATTTATCATTATTCACTAAATCAGAATTTTTACAAATATTAGAGCTTTGTGCAGAATTAATCTTTAAACTCTTATTACCCAAAACCCTGCATTCACTATTTGTAACATTATCTTTAGAATAACCCCTACTTAAAAGTCTATTTCTAACATCCTGAAATTCTTCTTTCAAAAAACATTTTTCAGATGTATGTTCAAATATACGTTTGAATTCTCCAAAAGGAAGGGCTTCAGTTAAATGCATTGGATGTGCACTAGAAGCATGTAAAAAATTATTTGTTGCTGTCACCTTTCTATATGGTCTAAACTGAATATTATTATATGTATCCACATATAACAAAATGTCAAGGAACTGTATATTACATGGATCCACTTTATAAGTAAATTTCAAACCAAACCTGTTTGAGTGAAGTTCATCCACAAATCCACTGAAATCAGAAATGCTACCCTTACAAATGAATATCAAATCATCAATGTACCTACGGTATAGGACCACAGATTTATGAAAGAACTCTAATGTATAAAGAAAACTAGTCTCAAAGAAGGACATAAAAAGGATTGCATAAGTGGGGGCAAAATTAGCCCCCATTGCAGTACCTTCTTTTTGCAAAAAGATTTTTTCTTCACATAAAAAATAATTATGTGTCAATGCAAATTCAAGCAATAGAATAATAAAGGACGTACGAGGACCTTCCCCCATAATCTGACTAATAGCCTCAAGGCCAAATGTAGTAGAAATACTTGTATACAAAGCCTTGATATCTACAGTAGCCCAATAGAATTCTTTGTCCCAACGCATATTTTTAACCAAGGTACAAAGTTCATTAGTATTCTTAATATGAGAGATAACATTCTTAAGTTCCTTTTTCAGTAAATTATCCAATAAAATTCCCACATTTTCAAGAAAGCAACCACAGCTGGAAACTATGGGGCGACCAGGGGGATCATTGTAATTATGATGTATTTTAGGCAAAGCATAAAAAGTCGCATCCCTAGGATTTTCTATATATAATTTCTTCACATCTTTTTGTGTAAGAAAACCTAACCTTTCGCCCCGTTCTAACAATTCCAGCAAAGCTTCATTAAATTCCAAAATCGGATTGTAAAACAATTCGAGATAAACACTTTCATCACATAATAAATCAAAAACCATTTTTAGGTAATGTTGTTTGTTCATAATCACCCAATTACCCCCTTTATCAGCTTGACAAAAAACATATCTGTCTTAAACATTTTGCATAGCTTTAACAGCTAGCCATTCAGATTTTGTTAAGTTGAATTCAATATATTGCTTTCTAAAATGAGCATATTCAGTTTCAGCTTTCCTAACAAGAGTATTTTCAAAATTATTCAATATAGCTGATTTTTTGGGTGGGTGAAAATTACTATAAGTGGGTAAGCAAGGAACATCAAGTCTACCATAACCAGTAAAAAAAACGATTCACATTAATATCTGAACCACAAGAAAATTCAAGAACATCAACATCCATAGAATTATCTGACTCATATTCATAGATAGAAAGATTCATTAAAGAATTATCAAAAACAAGAGAACTTTCACTATTGACACTACTATTGTTATTCAGCAGGGATTCATTAATAGAATCTTGTGCCTCAAAAAAAACTTTCAAATGTAATTTACGACAAAAACGTTTGATATCCAGCACAATATCAGCAAGAGCAGGAATCTTAACAGGAACAAATTTGCTACCTTTTTGTAAAACTCAACACATATCGTTAGTGATATTTAAATCACTCAAATTTACAATATGCGTGTTTAAGGTAACAACATTAGTACGCGCAAGTTCAAATGCTGGATCAACAAAGTTAAAGTCAATTGAATCAGCACCTACTGTTGATTGAAAAAAGTTAATATCTTCTGTTTCGACCCCTTGCTCTCGACTTGCGCCTACTATTCTGGCGAAAATTCCATCTACTATGTTGCGCCATCTCCGACTGCACCTCTAAGTCATCCATTACATCCACTCGTTCAAACGACACGCTCTTCTTGCTTGCGGTGGTATCTGATGACGAAACTGAAGAGTCACGCCCACTATGAAAGCTTGCTTCCGTATTCTCGCCTTGGGATCTACCATTTCTTTTTTTACGTTGCCAAGAATAAACTGAATCATTTTAAAGTCTCTAATATCACGGTTTAACTTTTTTTTTTTTTGGTGTTCTATATTCTACTTTCCTGTGGTTTTTTGATATTTGTATTCTGGAGACAAGATGGAAGAGCAGTGCAGCAAAGCCACTTGGTTTGGAATCTAAGAAGGAGGACAGGCTAGAAATGGTGTGGGAATGGTGGTGAGGGAGAAGCTTCAGAAAAAAGTGAGAGATATCATCAGAGTTAGTGACAGACTCATAGCAATCAAACTCCTGTGTAATGATAGGGCAGTATTTATAATCTCAGCCTATGCTCCACAGCAGGGTTGTGATAGTGATGAAAAGAATGGATTCAGACAGCAGGTGCAGGACCTCACAGATAAAAAGCAGGACAACATGAATTGGTATTGATAATGGGTGACCTGAATGTGCATATTGGGACACACAGACAGAACAGAATATGAGGACTGCCTGGGTCCATACTGGTGGGGCAACATGAATAAAGAAGGAGAGGCCATTCTAGTTTTCTGTGTGGCAAATGGCTTGATGGTCACCATCACACGGGTCAGCAAGGCAGACAGTCACAAGATCACACACAAGAGTAGCCAGTATGCAACTGATATAGACTTCTTCTTAGTAAGGAATGGGCAGTAAGGTAGAATCAGCGATTGCAATGTCATCCCTGAAACAGGCAACCCTCAGCATAAACCACTGCTTGCCACAATCAGCTGCAAGCAGTGGTCAGAGAAGGCTCTAAGGTCAACAGAGACCAGGCTGAAGACCTAGACATTGACTGGAGAGAAAGTGCAAGAGTTCAAGGAATTACTTAGTGCTCTAGAACCTCAAGAAGAAGAAGAAGAAGAAATAGGTGGAACTGAAGAATAATTGCAGTGCCTCAAAGCAGCATGTGTGAGAACTACAGAACAGGTATGCAGCTGAGCCAGGTATGGAAATAAGGTTGTTAAGGAAAGCTGGTGGTGAAATGCAGAAGTCCAGGAAGTCATCAAAAGAAAGAAGGAATGCAGGAAAAAGTGGGAAACAGAAAAGATAGGCCAGGCTAAGAAGGACTACTGGTTGGCTAACAAAAGGCGGAGAGAGGAGTTGCAGTATCAAAGAACAGGGGATCAGAGGCACTCTACCAGCTTCTACAAAGTAAGTCAGTAGATGGGACAAAGAAGATCTATCAGGTTGCAAGGCAAAGACAGAAAGATAAAGAAGATTGTTGACAGGCATCCTTCATAGGGGATGCCAGCCACAAGCTGCTCACCAGCTCACAGGACATCAAAGACAGATGGAAAGACTACTGGCAGCTTCTGACTGAAGAAACCCCCACAATCTATGATGAAAGAAGAGGAGGAACCCAACATAGAAGAAGTAAGAACAGCACTAATGAAAATGAAGTCAGGGAAAGCAGCAGGCTCAGATGAGGTGACAGCAGACAAGATAAAGATGTTGAGTAAGCTATGGGAGAAATGGCTCCTGAGGGTACTCATAGTAGTATGGAGAGAAAGTCATATCCCATATAACTGGAGAATAAGCATACTAGTGTCAGTGTTCAAGAACAAAGGGGTCATTCACAACTGTGGGCAGTACAGAAATGTCACACACTGCATGAAATATTTGAAGAGGGTGCTTGATAAATGAATAAGCAGAGTAGTAGGAAGTAAGATGGGAGACGAGCAGTTCAGATTCAGATCAGGACACAGCACAAATGACCCAGCATTTGCAGTCAGACAGATACTTGAAAAGAAGCTAGAGATGAGGAAAGAGTCCAAATGGGCATTCCTAGACTTGGAGAAAGCACATGACAAGGTCCTGAGAAACCTGATTTGGGCAGTCCTGCAGTAGTTTCAGCAATGGTTTCAGGCCATATCACAGCACTACCTCCGCTCTGCTCTCCTTCACCAACGCTATACTTCATCACAAAAAGAATGGTCTTTTCTCTACTGCCGTATTTCTAGATTTCTCAAAGGCCTTTGACATGGTATCTCAGGAGCTACAACTCTCTACTCTCCCCAACCTCTCCTTCTCACAATCAGACTGCAGCTGGTTCCACAGCTATCTACATGGATGCCAGCAATCAGTAACCTGGAATAATAACCTATTACCTCACCTCCCAGTTACTCTCGGAGTTCCCCAAGGGTCTATCCTTGGCCCTCTGCTATTCTCACTTTTCACTAACAACCTACATACTGCCACCACACAAGCATCTCTTATACAGTAAGCAGATGACTCTACTCTCATCTGCTCTGCCCCCACTCTACCAGAACTACAACAAATCACACAGGAATCATTCTCTTCTGTAGAAAGCTGGCTATCCAATGCTCAGCTCCTACTCAACCCAAGTAAGACACAACTTCTCCTGTTCTAACCTTCCAAAGCCACCCAAAACACCCCCCACTTCAACATTCTCAGCAAAGACAATACCATCATCTCTCTATCAGAACACACAAACTTACTCAGTGTGGAAATAGACAACAAACTTAGATTTGACACCCACATATCTCTCACAATAAAAAAAAGTTCACAAGAAACTTGGTGCATTATATCGAAGCTGCCAATTCCTAACCAAGGCGGCTAGAATCTCCATAGCCAATTCGCAGCTAATCTCCACCCTACTCTATGCATTCCCCATACTTACCAACCTTAGACAGACAGATCTACACAAGCTGGATGCTTGTTACAACAAAATTGCTAAATTTGCCACTGGAACCTCCTACCACAGCCATCATTCTATCTCCCTTAAAGAACTAAACTGGCTAGAACTCCCACAACGCCTTCACTTTAATCAACTCACCCTCGCTCATAAACCTATTAACCACCCCCTTAACATCCCTTCAAACCCTTCTCCAACCCTATCACACCACTAGGCCCATAAGATCAAGCAACAAAAATCAACTCACTGTTATCAAACCCAAAAATGCAGCAGGAGAAGCCATATTTTCATGTACCATATCTAAACTTTGGAACAATCTTCCACCCTCTATAACTGCTCTACCTTCCAGCAGCCTTTTCAAGACTGCCCTCAAATTCCACTTAAATTTGCACTGCCTTTGTCCTTGTTCTAATCCAGACTAACACTCACCTTACCCCCCCATCTAGACTCAACCCAACTATACTACCGCCACTACTATCCACAATCATAAATAGCTAGTTGTCTTTACATACTTTAACATCTTGTCTGACAACTTTGTTACTAATATAAACGGCAAGAAACTATCTTAACTTGCAACATTTACTGTATATACTGTTGATAATCAGTATCTTGTTATTGTATTAAAGCCAACAACCTGTAATGTTGTTTATTATTGCTGCAACTTTGTATCTCTATCATGTAGATGAGGTGAAGCTTTTCTCCTCGGGCATGCGCAGAAAAAGGACCTGCATCCAGCTGGAATTTCCCGGTAAACAAATGTAAATAAATAAATAAAATAAATAGTTTGAAGTCCCAGAAACAGTGCTAGAATTAGTGCAGGCTATGTACAAGGACCCACTGACTCAAGTACGAACAGTGCTTGGTTTCCGACAGAGTTTCCCAGTGGTAGTGGGTATGTGTCAGGGTTCAGCTCTGAGCCGACTGCTGTTCATTTTGATGATGGACTACATTAGCAAGCAGGTTGAAAGGAACAGATCAACAAAGTTGCTGTATGCAGATGATGTGGCATTACAGGCAGACTTTGAACAAGAATGTCAACAAAGGGGGATGGAATGCTAAACAGAAGCCACTTGGGATGAAACGATACAGATAAGACAGTTGTAATGGTACCAAATGGGGGAAATCAGAAGAAGTTAAGAATTGAGATAGAAGAGAAAATAGTGCAACAGGTTAACAACTTCAAGTATATGAGAGGGGTGGTTAAAGAGCTCAAAGCTAGAATCAGAGGGGCCACAGCCAAGTGGCACAGAGTGTCAGGGGTACTGCATGACACAAGAATGTTAAAGAAGCTGAAAGGTAAGGTATACAAAACAGTGGTGCAACCAGTACTACTGTATGGTACAGAAAGCTGGTCAGTAAAGGCAGAACAATTGAAGAAGCTTGAGGTGATGGAGATGAAGTGCCTGAGATGGGTGGTAATATGCACACTGTGGGACAGATGAAGAAATGATGATACTTATGTTAAAGAAGCTCCAGTTGTAGAAAATGTCAAAGAGAACAGATTGTAATGGTTCAGGCACATGTGCAGAAAAGCAGAAGCTAATCTGTTGAGGAAACTTTGAGACAGACAGGAAGAACGCAAGAGAAAATATGGAAAGAGGTTGGATGGGCTGTGTGAGAGAAGACCTGCGACAGTCAGGAATGAGTGTCGAGGAAGATTGGGAGAGTGGCATTGAATAACGAGAGAGATGGTGACAGTTGACATAACACCCTGACCCCATATGAAAAATGGGAAAAAGGGAGTTGATGAGGATGATGATCAGCAGTGGAAGATACAGAAGCCATTTTTAAACTTAGTTTTCATAGCTTAAACTGTAGCAAATTGGACTAAGAAACAACTCGGTTAATGGAAAATGGCCATACCAGAGAATGCCATTTTCTAGAATACATAGGTCACTGCTTTGTGTGTGTTATTGCTACCTGTGTAACTAGGTGGACAAAAAAGAAAGCAAAATGGGTAGACAATCAAGCACTAAGATTCTTACTGAATACTTCAGTATTTATTAAACCTGCATGAATTGATGTCCAAGGAGTTGGAAGAAACTAGAACAATATAGCTCAGTTGTAGAGAACAGTGACACCCTCCGCTAACTTGCATGGTACTGTCAGCTGTGTGCCAGGCTATAGGCTATGAGACAGAGACAAGTATCATCTTCAGCATTCTAACCATGCATTGTGCAACAGGGCTAGACAAAATGTGGCACAAATATTACAGAAAACAAGCCGGGGGCATACTCATATGAAATCATCAGTTAATGCAAAGGAGAATAAAAAGTAACCATTGGTCATACTGTTTATTATTCTGGCTATAATAAGTCTTCTTGTAATATTTTATGTCTAGTACATTTCTTTTTTATTTTGAATTTTATTTTTATGTCATAAAAGGCAGATTATGGTGAAAATTAGTTATAAATATATCCTAGTAACAGTAGGGAGTGAAAATGACCATGGGCACACAATATGTAAATTATAACAAGAGTTCTGACTTACTAGAGTTTGCATGAAGTTTGCATGGTAGTGGTGCAACAGGTGACACACTTGCCTTTGGTGCAGAAAGTGGAGTTCAAGTCTCACACCAGGTCAATCAATAGCTGAGTGCAGCACAAGGGCGTCCTGCACTCCTGAATGTCTTGTCCTTCAGATGAGATGTTAAATTAAGATACCATCTGGTTTAGATGGCGGTAGCTCAGGTGGATGTAAAAAATTGTATGGCACTTATTGAAAGGAGTAGAAGTTTCTAAATCCCCTGGTCAGATTTCCCCAAGTAGTATAAATGCCACTTCAGGTCTTCCCTGAAAAAAGACTATTAGAGTAATGGAACTAACCAGGTCAACATAGAATAAATAGATAGATAAATAAATTAATAAACATGTTTTACCCTACACTGTACTTCCTAATTCATTTTTTTATTTATGTATGATTTATTGACCTGGTTAGCCCTACTGGGTATAATCCATTTTCAGTGAGGACCCTAGGGACACAAGCCACAGTAAATACAGTAAAAATAATGCAAATGTAATAAATATACAGAAAAGAAGGTATTGTTATGCATGATACAACACATGCCAAAGCCACAATGAGTTAAAAACATGTGTCATATGAGCAGAAGAGTGACGTATTGGCATAGTCAAAGGAAAATTAAGATATGGACCACATATCCATGGCAGATAAGACAGTAATTGCATTTACATACCAAACTCATGATGTATCCACATGTATTAGCTGCTAGATTGCTCCTACTAAATTTAATATAAATGCCTGGACTATTCATTTGATACAGTAAATATAATTCCTTGTATCACTTAAGTAGCATACAGTTAAGGCAAGCATTCTCAGTAATTACAGTCATTATAAGGAAGCTCCACATACCATAAAATGGCAGCAAATGTCTGTGCTGTTGTCTCTACGCTTCTTAAAATTCTCCAGCACTTTCCTTCATCTGTTTCTGGAGAAGCCTTGTGATCATAGATCATATGAATATTTTTCTTGAGGTAATCCCCTTGGTGTTTTCTGTAACTAAGAAAGATTTCCTAATAGCAAATTCACTTTGAAAGGATGAATCGCAAAGGTGGAAACCTGCATTTGTATTTGTGCCTTTCAGAATTCAGCATATACTAATATAGTTCCTACACTGGTGTTTGCATGTAAATAAATTTACTGCTAACAAGGAAACTGATGGCTTATGTGTGGACAGGGAGTCAAGTAGATTCTGGAGTAGAACCTGTTAAGAGCAGACCTAACCGGAACAATTCCTTCTCCTATAAGATTGTGCCAAAAGAACTATGTCTGTATAACTTCTTGGTAGCAGAGAAAGAAACAGCTCATAGCTTTTGTCTTCTGAGGTTGAACATGACTTTTTAATGCAGCCTCAAGACAACATGTAGTTTAAGAGACAGAAATTCAACAGTGTGTGTGTGTGTGTGTGTGTGTGTGTGTGTGTGTGTGTGTGTGTGTGTGTGTGTGCGCGCGCGCGCGCGCACATGTCTGTTTGCGTGTGTGTTTTATAGAAAAATGTTTTTGTAGAAAAATGATGCGACTAGCTGTGAATGAAACACAGATTTCTGAAGGAACAGACAATAAAGAAGGCTAACAGAAATACAGATAACTTCAAAAGTTCCAGAGGCATTTTTGAAATACTGGATGTTGCTGGAAATTCAGTATAAAAAACTATGAAGTAATATAAGTAGGGAACAATGGTCCTTGAAAAAAATGATGCATATCTTGGGCTAAAGTAGGCTCTGCATTATACAGTTCATCAAACCACTTATTTATTTTAAATCCTCCCTTACAACTAGTTATATGCTGTAGCAAGAAGAGAGGCACACAGAGTAGGCTATATCCTCTGAACATTTCTTACTCACAGGAAAATAATGGTCATTCTAAAGGGATTGCTTAGACTCAAACTATACTCCTGTGCCTGTTTCTATTAACTTTACCTATGCATGTCATTCTCCTCCTGTTTACCTTGTACTTCCCCTAGATGCTGGAGTGAACATTTGGATACGCTATGGGTTATTAGCTGTGCTAGTAATAGTCTGAAAATTGATTGTCTAGTACTTATCTATGACTCTATGAAATCGTAATGGTTTATATCCACACATCCCTGATGCTCTTGAAAATTGCAGAAATTGGAAGCCAGAGATCCCACAGCAGCAGAACCAGCAACACAGGAGAGGTAGTTTAAGTGTTTTTCCTGCCATCTTGGGCCTAGGATTAGAGACCTCCATGTTAGCTGACTGCGAGCATCTGACGGAAGAAGGCTATTGTGGCAGTTTGTCACTGCAGAAATCTAAATAAAATCATATGTTTCCTTTTATTACAAGGAAAAAGAAATAACTGTGGCCCAGACATGAAGCTCCCTTTGATGTAACTGAAAAAACAGCATTAATGGAGCAGGCAGCTGGTTCTGTCATTTGGAGTGTTTGGATGTAAACAGTGTCCAAAGAAATGTCTGTATTACAAACATTCAGAAATATGTGTTAGCATTGCAAACGGTTGGTTCTGTGCCAAAAAAAATGTGACAGTGTTTACAGAAAACTGATAATATATTTGTAACATATATTTTTTCACACACACACACACACACACACACACACACACACACACACACACACACACACACACACACACACAGAACGAGAGAGAGGAAACACTTATTTACTAGTCCATCACATCATTCATGTTTGTGGTAACATAATGTAGTGAAATCACTGTTTTAACAAAATATATAAAAATTGTATATTATATTTTGCTATGAATAGTGTACTTAATTTCAAGTTGTAGGTAAGCCTTGATGATAGGAAAATGTAACTGAATAGGAGAATGTAACTGAAGGGTCTATATTAGACCATCGAACATTTGAAATGTCGAGTGTTCTAATATTGACCTGTTTTCAGCGAATGCTGAAAATATCAAAGAAACAGGAAACCAAATTCTTTCCCAGGGAAAGAATTCGGTTGCCCATTTCTGTTGCTTCAGTATTTTCAACGCTGTGGTGGAAAGTTACGGGTCGGGTTCAGGTAAGTGTGCGATTGTGTGGATGTGTGGGTTAGGGTGGGTTAGGTGAGTTAGGGTTAGGGCGTGGGTGAGGTGACTGTGCAATAGTGACAGACCTTAGGGTTAGGGTTTGGGTTAAGGTAAGTGGATAGTTTGTGGTGTATATATAGTTTAATGTAGGGTTAGGTATAAGAGTTTAGGTGTATGTGTGTGGATTGCTGTTTATTTGGTGTGCTTGTGTTGTGTGTATGTGTTTTGGAACAGCAAATATTTTCCCTAGGAAAAAATTTGCTGTTCCGAATGTTCGATGTTTTTTTTTCGATTGCTAGGGTTCGATATTAGAACACTCGATATTTTGAATGTTTGGTGGTCTAATATAGACCTGTAACTGAAACCTTGATGAGTGGATGGGTAATAGAAAATACACCCCTGGGATCACTTCATTGGCTCTGCTTGACAGATGATCAGTTAATTAATCAATGGGATGGTGAAAGCCAACACACTCTGGCTAGGCTTATAAATGCCCTCGGGCAGATAGCCTAGTACCTACCTATGAACCTATGAATGTGGAAACTATACATTCAGATCCTGTTGGTTAGCTTACTTCATGAACCTGAAAAAAATAATTGTAAATAGCAGTTTTAGAAAACAGAATATTTTTTGTATTATGATCTTTCCTGGGAATCTGAATATAATGGATTTTGCTATGACTAGTGTCACTTTCTATATAATCTTGAAAATAATATTTGTTTGTTCCTTGCTTTTAACTGCTATTCATCACTAGAAATTCTCACTTCAAGTTTCACATTAGCTGACTAGATGAATCAGATGTAAAAATGAGAACAAATCATTTATTCACCTTTTAATTTTTGAAACTTATGCACATTTCCAGGAGTGCATACATGAAAGCTGCCTCTGAGCACTTGCTACTACTGAAAACTGAGTCTGGAAAGGAAACAGCGAGGAGACAAAAATGCATTATCTCATGGTTTAGATTTTGTTCACGGGACACTACGTAAATACTAGACCACTGACCCTTGTCTTCTGTTTGGACTTACAAGATTTTCACAGAGAATACTACTTGGATAATTTAACCATATTGAAAGATAAGCTGTGAGTAGCTCAGAGCATTTATGTTTTACTGAATATCAAGAGATGACTTAAATGCCCTTCTGAGGCAATAGGCCAATAAAATAGTAAACTGATTAGGGTAACATACTGAAAATGGGTTATGCCCTGTACAACTAGACTGGATTGTCATAACCTCTACTTATTCTCTCTGTTTTTGAACACGTTACCCATTTATTGCAAGTTATCCTTTGCAACTACCTGTTATAATTTTTCACATAGCCTCACTGATTTTAAACCCCTAACCTCATTACTTTTAAACCTCTCCATAGATCTTCTATATGTCCCCCACTAGTGATGAATTCTATGGCTGCACCGCCGTTGTGTGAAGTAATAACTTTTGATATTCATTTTAAACTTCGCTCTCCAGTTGCCATGCATGCTTCTGCCTACCCCTCATTTTTCATTTGGTTGTACACCACTAACCTGCACCACTGACATGGCTGCTTACATTGTATCATATCTCCCACTTGCATTCCATCCTGTGTATATGCTTCCAGTGTAGCGACCTTTCCTCATGCTTCATGTCCCCCATTTCCTTTATCATTCTGGTAATCATCAACTGTATGCATTCAGATGGGTTGATTGTCCTTTCCCAGTATGCATTTCAGAAGTGAAAGCAGCATTGTTGATGAGATCCTCCTACCATTCTTATGTAATGGGGGTGGCATCTGTGTCTCTAAGGTGTGCCCTCTGGCAATGCACCCCATTATTCTGTTATTATTTTGTCATGCTCTTACCATACCACACAAGAGGAATTGGCTTGGGGTGCTTATAACAAAGAGATCTTTTCCTTCCTCAATTTGTCCTAGGACCACTTCTCTCCCCACCCTACCAGAGCAGTCATGGTCCAGAATACATTCTATATGCACTTAGAATTATTTATATTATGTGACCTGAACACCCCAATGGATTATTGCCTTCCGAAATATAGTGTATCATTGACAGGATAACATAAGAGGTCATGCAAACTATTTTGTTTGTTTGTTACTTAGTTAATATTGTTAACCAGGTTTTCTGTATGGGGAGAATCCATTTTCAATGGAATTACAGGAATTTGAGTTCCAGATGCATACTGACAGTTTGCTCAGTGGATTAAGGCTACAAACTGTTAACAAGCTACTACTTGTGATACAGGGTTTGATTCCCTCAGCTTTCATTTGTTGTTTGTGACCTTGTGTGACCTTGAGCAAATCATTTAACCATACATTTGGGGCAACTGGGAAATTGAGCTAGGCTGCACAATGCAATCCTGGATTGCATGCCTAGTAACTGCCTACGACGTTATGGACCTTACACAGGTAAACAGTAACAATGCATATTTATGTGGCTGCATAATACATGGGTAAACAGTAACAATTTAAAGTTATATATTTACAAGATTTGTGCTCTAGATACATACTTACATAGATGAACAGTAATAACATTCAATTGCATAGGTATGTGATTTGGGCTCCCCATCAGAAGTACAATAACAGTCTGAAGTTACTTATATGATTTGATCTCTAGATACATACTTGTATAGGTACACAGTAACAATGCACAGCTGTACATGGTTTGGCATCTAGAGACATACTTACATAGGTAAGCAATAAAATTTACAGCTGCATAGTTATGTAATTTGGGATGTAGATACACACTTGCATAGATAAACAGTAACAATCTGCAATTATATATTTGCATGATTTGGGCTCTAGATACATACAAAGGGAAACTGTAACAATGTACAATTATACAGCTGTGTGCTTTGGGCTCTAGATATATAACCTGCAAAGGTAAACAGGAACAACGTTTACTTACATAGTTACATAATTTGGGATCTAAATGCATACTTATTTAGGTAAGCAATAACTGTGTGCAGTTATATAGTTATGCAATTTGGAGTCTTGGTACATACATACAAATGTTAGCAGCAACACAGTTACACAGTTGCATGATTTGATCTCTAGATTTGTACTTGCATAGATATAGGAATTCACAGTTACACAGTTACGTGATTTGGTCTCTATATACATACCTACACAGGCAAACAGTAAGAATGTAGAGTTACATTGTTACTTGATCTGTTTCTAGATATATACTTACATAGGTAAACAGTAGCCATGTGCAATTAATGTTACATGCTTTGCGCTTTAGAGGTTCATGGCCCACATTTGTGAGTCCCACAACTCTGTAAAATAAACTCCAAGTGTAAAAGAAATAACATCAACAGTTAAACTCACAGTAATATAAGTTTTTTTTTTTGTTTTGCAAGGGGCAAAAGTTACAAATCACCATAACACAGTTAAAGCATTTTGCAAAGATCTTGCCTCTCCACTACTCCCACTATTGTGGGCTATGACCCCACCAATCTCTGATGTTCTGATGTATATATATATATATATATATATATATATATATATATATATATATATATATATATATATATATATACATTTATATATATATACACAAACACATACTATATATACTAATGCTTAGATCACGCTATCTTGGAATAGGGGAATACTCCCAAGATACCACAACTTCAGACATAGTATAGATCCTTAACATTCATACATATAGACTTGCTGTTGTGAGTATAATATTTCCAGTGTTTGGAATTTATGCATGAACCCCATGATCTGACATGGAACAGGGAGAGTAATACAGTAATGAGAAAGAGAACATCAGAGATTAAACTGAAGAATACTCAATCCATAAGATCAGCAGAGCATACAATAACATTATTTGCATATGACAAATGAATTGAATGCGATACCTGACAATATTTAAGAACAAATTACTATGAAGTTGATTGTGATAAATGAATAACATACATGGAAAGGCAAACCAGATATTGCAAAAAAAAATAATTTTTGCATTACTCTCATAACAGTTCTATCATTTTTACAGCTGCTATCACATCTGACTCTTTAAGTGACTCCCCTCATTTATTTGTAAAATGGTCCTTTGCATTTTAGACTACATTGGCCTGCACAGTTAATGTCATAGACCTTAAATCAGTGGTGCACAACCTTTTTGTGGGGAGATCCACTACACAAATTCTTAATGCATCTGCGGGCCATCTCAAAACATAGTAAGTCATTACAAGTTAACATAGGTACAGGTGACTGGCATTTTTACTTAAGACAGCAGTCATGAAATTGCCTGTTTTCTACATCAACTTTGAGTTTAACTTTATTCTGGCTTGCAGCCATGACTTATTACAAACTCTTGCAGACAGTTACTACTGTTTACAGACTTACAAGTTATAAACAAGAAAGAATAGTTACTTCCGCATCTAAAATTAGAGGTGTGCACAACTGCAGTCAATTAGGTAAGTAAGTATGTGCTAGAAGGTTTGCGTGACTGGAATAAGGCATAACATTTTTTCACTTTTTTAAAAATATTTGGTTACTCTCTGGGGGGCTGGATTTGGCCCTGGGGCTGGACGTTGTGTGCCACTGTCTTAAATACTATAGACAAACCTGACAATGTAGAATAAACATCACTTAGTTCATTGCATAGCATAGGTAAGGTAGTTACATACCTTAAAACGTGTCTATTTTCTTCAAATACTTAACAGTAAAGTACAAATTTCCACCTTGGATGATATCACATATCAGGGTGGCAATCAGTGAGAGAACAAGGGTACTATAAATAAAGTGGGTTCTCCCAAGACCTCCTATGCTGAAGAACTAAAACAGTTCAGAATCACTTAGAAATGCACCTGATAAATACTTACGAGCTTCTGAAATAGCATAAAAGGTACCATGTTCAGATACTCAGCAGACATCAGGTTCAAACACTTTAATGAAATACTTGTATTTCAGTGGACTACATTTAGTCCCACAGGTATTGGGACATGTGAAATATAACCAGTATAAATACCCTAATTAACCCAAGCAGTAAGAAAACACCAACTGCGTTCTCGAGTTGTTTTGACACACACATGACTACAGCAAATATTTTTTTTTCACAACAATCGGCAAAATATTCCTATTAACTTACCACAAAATAGTGATGCAGCCATTTTATGACAGCAAAATGTTCCTACTAACTTGCATGATATGATTTTGCAAACACCCCTCTTTCAACTTTTTTACTCAGTATTTGACACCACGCTGATGCTGAAAATTCTCCTTAAGACCAAAACAGGGGCTCCTGCTGTACAAGAGACCTTGCAGCATTTTTTTACCTTCTTGTAAAAACTTGTGCCTGAGGTGCTAGGGCTTTTGTCTGTACAACAAACAAAGCCTTTGTTTTGTTTAAGAGAAGGAACCTGTTTATGCTTTTTTTACTGTGCACTGTCTTGTTGTGATTATTTAACAGACAACACAAGCAGGGCAGGGAATGCTATTGTTATTATTTCATTGTGTTTTTGTAACATATGTCTAATACCCTCAAAATGATGAGAGAGTAAATTTTTATGATCGTTTGTAAATAGGTTATATCATATGTGTGAGACAGTTGCTGTCTTGGTGGGGATCATGTAGTTACAATGAAGGTCATCATATCAGAGCCCTCTGATTCCATTTCAGGCGATCAAGGTGATCAAAAGCCCTTCATATTTAAATGCTTTAACAGAGAAGTGCTAAGCTGTCACTTTTGCTGAAAATGAATTGTGCTGTTATAGAACAGCTCAGTTCATACAGTCTTCCTCACTGTTTAATTGTGTGACCATGGAGTTGTAAGGGTGGTGAGTGGTATGATGTCCTTCACATGACAGGTGCATGGGGACATAGCACCTCCCTCGTCCCCATACACAAAATATGCTACTTCACCTGTTTTGGTTATCACTTTTGAGGTGACTCGCTTTTACTTTGCTTTCTAATGTCAATTGTCAGAGTGTGTGTGTGTGTGTGTGTGTGTGTGTGTGTGTGTGTGTGTGTGTGTGTGTGTGTGTGTGTGTGTGTGTGTGTGTTTGTGTGTGTGTGTGTGTGTGTGTGTGTGTTATGCTTTGAGTTCTTTGTTTTCATTTTGACTAGTTTTCTTCACTTGTTTTCATATTAGGAAGAGTTGCAGTGCTGAGATTCATTTTCATAACATGAATCCATTTTGGTGAGATGGACTCTGTTAGCTGTTTCATTTGCACTGCAGTGTCTTGTGGTTTTGGAATAGAGTTTTCAAGGTGTCCAGCTGCATGCATGAATGAAGCTTTTCCCATACCTGGGGCAATGTGATGAGTTTAGGGAAGAATGATGCTTGAGGATGTCACTAAACTTGAATGATTTCCATATCCAGTTGCCCATCTCAGTCTGTTGCCCCACTTTCCCACTATTTTGTAAATAATTAAATTAACTCTGTTAGTGCAGTACCTGGCCTCTTCCTTCTTTGAACCCTCTCACACCACAGTAACCTAATGGAAATCACTCTTCACCATTCTATTTGCATGAATATTTCTTGCACTCTTTAGTCCTCTAGATAGTTTAATTTCTAGGTCTGCTTTTACTGAATTACCTTTGCTGGATTCCTGTTCACTTGATATATCTTGTTTTCTGCCTTCACCTATATGTACTCTATTTTCCCTTAAAAACCTCCTTACATCATTCTTTAGTCATTCAGTTTTTCATTTTTACTTTTTCTTTTCTTCTCCTATGCATTCATTCCTGCCTTGTTATCTTCCTTACTGCATTCCCACACTTTATTTTTTACTGAGATTGTCTGACTGGGCCATACAAGACTCACGTTCAGTGGAGGCCCAGGGAGAAAAGCTCCATAACAAACAGTAACAAAAACATTAATACAATACATCATAGATGAGCTAGCATACTAATTATTCAAAAGATATGCCAGGTAAGCTATTACTTAGTTATGTATAGACATGCTTAAAAAATAAACACCTTTCATAATAAACAAATCTTACAATGCAATAAACTATTACTTTACAAATCAGTCAATAAATTTCAAAAGCATTTTTCAATATTTGATGGTTCCAAAGTAGTACCAGTGTAGTGTGTTCCAAAATAGTAACACTTTGTTCTTAGGAAAGTAAATAGGGATGGAGGCATATGTATAGGAAGTGAATGTGAAAGTTAGATACGAGGGGTAGATGTAATTGGAGTAGACTAGTCACATGGGATAGTAGGAAGACCAGTGGTATATGTATGTAGAAATTGTAGATAGGATAGTAGTTATACCAGCCAGTTGGAATTGTGCATTAACATAATCTAACATTTAGGATATGAACATTGAGGCTTCTTTTAAGGCTAAGCTATTCTCTATTTCCTTAAGTGACTTGGTTATGGTATTCCATGCCTTGGAGATGGAATTGTAGTAAAGAGTATCCCCTGATGAGTTTTTGGATTTAGATTGTTGAGCCTGGAATTTGTCTTTAGAACAGAGTTGTCTGCTGGGTTATATCGCTGCAGGAGAGTATTCAGTGAAAGGTACTCATATGGGAGGTGAAGTAGCAAATATGCAGTTTGTACCTGAAAGAATCTAAGATAGCTTTGGAATTCCATCCAGTTTATTTTGGAAAGTGCAAAGCAATGATAGAATCTGTTAAGCAAATTAGCAGTGAATTTGGCAATTTTATTGAAGAATTGCTGAAGCTTTCCTACGGGGCTGTTGTATAGTTTAGTGAGGAGAGGGGTAGCATATAGGAGTGTTGGTAGGAAATAAGCATGTGCAGTAGATGTGCAACATAGACCAGTGAGAAATGACTTAGTTCAGAACAGAGCACCAAGTCTTCAGTGAGTTTTCTTCATGACATTACTTATACAAATCTTAAACCTGAGCTTATCCTCAATGGTGTTGGAAACTTGGTCAAGCTTAATGTTTTGAGGGAGGAAATAGTACAACTATTTTGAGTTTTGGAACTGGTTTTAAAGAGGAAGAACATCAGTATATTTATTTACTTACTTATTTGTTTAGTTATTTATTATTCATTTATTTCGCCTCACAGTAAGACGCTGTCCGGTTCGATTCTCAGCTAAAGCGTCTTCTGCGTGGAGACATGCATGAATGGACGTACCTTCATTGAAGGTTGTGCATCAGGGCTGGTAACTTGGCATGTAAAAATCAACTACCAATTATTAGCAGACCGGAGTTCTGCTGTGGCGACCCCTAGCCGGGAAAAGCCGAAAGACACAAAACAAAAATGTTTAAGAGGAGTGATTCATGTGTAATGTTACTTGTAACTTTCTAACATAGATGACAAGCAGGCGGGGTATTTCATTTAGAAACACATCAGGATGGATAGCAGCATCATAAAATACCAACAAACTGGTTAACAGACAGACCTTACAGACATACATGCTTACATCTCAACAACTTACTACAAAATGGCAGTCAGGCTTGCACGTGCTCAGTATTTGTACACTTGTGCAAGCCTTTGGATAGCTTCTTAAACATACATACACACACATATTGATCTACATCCTCCCTCTTAAAAAGATTGCCCTTTGTAAAAACAATATTAGAGTTAGACATGCATTACTATAGACATTAGAAACAAAACACAAATTTCATGTCCATGTTGCCGTGTATCTGTTACATGATCTGGAGATACGACCAAATCTCGTAACATAACAATCTGGATTGAATTTAGCAACAGGGACAGTCTTCATTGAACAACTCATATCAGGAACTCCCGGATTCATCACAGGAATAGGAATATTCCCTGAAACTTTCTCTGGAATTGGAATACCGGACAACTCACTCTGAGATAAAGAGCCTTTCCCACAGGCTATGTGCTTTGGTATAGGCTCAGACACCGGTATTAAATGCTTCCGATTCTGCCTAAACTCTACTCCTTGTAATTCTACAATGTACAATCTCGGCTCTGGATAAATATTCTTCATGACTTCAATCCGATCATAACTTCTTGACATTTGCATCCTTACCACTTCTCCTTCTCGTAATGGATTGAGCAGTTTGCTGGTTTTGTCATAGTAGAACTTCTGGGTTAGGCATTTCTTCAACAGATTGGTTTTCACTGACTTGTTCTTAACACATGGAACCAACAATTGACTACTGATTGGTAATGTGGTTCTGGTTTGTCTCGACAGAAGTCTCTGGGCAGGTGAACTAAGATGTTTATCACGAGGAACATTTCTGAGATTCAAGAGGTTCAAGCACTACCGTAAATCATAAATCACAAATCATACTTCTTTGCTCCAATCCACTCCACTTTCACAATCCCTGACTACGTTTTAAAGCTCTAAAAAGTTCATTACATCCAATGTTAATAGTTTGTAATAGTGTTTTCCACTGATTTTATTTTGTATATGCTATTCATGGTATTACTGTGCACTGATCCTCACAAAATGTAACTTTCTCTGAGTCCTATTTACATTTAAGACATGGCACAACCAGTGAATATTTGCTGGTCATTTGCTACCTGATACCCAGTATTATATGTCTTACGGTAAAATTTTATACAGACTACTTTATTTGTTACCTTGCTGAACCAAATATATATATATATATATCTGTAACATAATTGAATTCATTAAGAGAGCTCATCTGCTGATGACCACGTCTTGGAGTTTGATTTTTCAGTATCATTTATCTTTTACTGTTAGAGTTTTACTTATTTTGTCATAAAGTTAGTTAACCGAAGCATCATCATTAGTCTTGGTTTTTAGTTCTATTAGTTCTGACATGGACCCATGAGCACATGGTTTACCAAGACTTTTTCACTCTGGTCTCTACAGTGTATATTCAAAAGTGAAAGATTCAAGAGGTTCAGGAAAAACATCACTGTTATCTCATTTTGACTTCTCTAGTAACTGTTTTGCACTTTGAACTGCACGTTCTGCCAAACCATTTGACTGTGGGTACTCAGGGCTACTTGTCACATGAGTAAAGTCCCACTTTTCAGCAAATCTTTTGAACTGTTGGCTTGTAAACTGTGTGCCATTGTCTGAAATAACTTTGTGCAGACTACCATGTACTGGAAAATGCCACTTCATCTTAGTAATAACAGTACCGGATGCTAGGTTAGGAAGTAGGTCAGTCTTGAACCAATTAGAGTAAGAGTCTACTAACACCAAATAATGTTGACCATTCCACTTGAAAATGTCGGTGGCTACTGTTGACCAAGGTAGTTCAGGAATCTGGTTTAGCTGAAGTGGTTCCTTGTATTGATGTGGCTTTTACTGTTACACATGGAACAAGATAAAAGTGGTCTCTCAATGTCTTGTGACGTAGAAGGCCAAAATACTAGTCCTCTCACCCTTCTCTTGGTACAGTTGCTTCCTGGTGACCACAATGCAAGATAGTAATGTACTCTTGTTGCAAAGACTTTGGAACAATTACTTTCGGACCTTTCATAATGATACCATTGTCAGACAAAAATCTCATCTATGTATGGAAAATAAGGTTGCTCTTCTGGAGGTCAACTAGATTGCTTTGATGGCCATCCTTGACTGACAAAGTGGTTGATACTCTGTAAAACTGGATCTGTGGCTGTGTGATCGCTCAGCTCGACAAGATGTGTGGAAGAAAAATTTCTCACTTTCATGATTTTAAAATCAAAGTTCTCATTCTCGTGCTGTTCAGTGGTGTTTCTGGGCAATCTGGACAATGTATCAGCAAGATATAGAAGTTTGCCTTTCTTGTAGACAAGAGTGAAATTGTACTTTTGCAATCTCAGCATCATTTGCTGTAGTCTGGCTAGAGATGAATGCATAGGCTTTCTCAAGATAGTGACTAGAGGTTGGTAGTCTGTTTTGATCTGGATAGGTCTGTGAGGGCTGCCAGCCTAGCTAGATAGAATTTTGTAGATAATTCTGTGTCATTTGTAAATATTAATATAATCCACAGGCTTGGTTTACAAATGTAAAGAGAACTATATGTTATGATTAAACTATATGTTGTACTGAGCTTCAAAAATGTAACCACAGTGCACTCTGCTGGAAGAAAGATAAGTCAAGCATTGTGTGACTGTTTGATCTCAAACTTGGAGACTGTCTGGGCTAGGAAATTATTTCTATTGTCTTGATTTAAGAGATAATTACTAAGGTTTTACATGTATAATATCTTTTATTGCTGTGGCTTCCTGGCCAGGTGCAGCTTACTAAGAAATGTAAATTTTGAGTTTCTGTGAGCATGGGAAACTAAATCAGAATGGTTAAGAATTATGTAATCTGAAATGACTCAGCAGTACTGTGTTATCAATTGAAGGACAAAACGAAAGGAGAGCATTTTGGATTTTCTCTGAACCTGAACACATCAACTCAACAGCACTCTGCCTTTGCTCTTTAAGCAAGATATTTATTTAGAACAGTGATTTCTCTTAGAGATAGATATAAATAGCCAGATTAGTCTAGCTGTTTTCTATATTTATGTCAGACTATTCTACAGTATTATTTTAAATCATTTTCCTGTGATATCTGAACTCTGTAATGTCGTTGTGTTGAAGTAATAAGTATTGTCTTGCGTTTTTATTATTTATTATTAAATATTTTTAAACCTTTCAACTGTGCCTGTTTTGTGTAAAGGTAATTTAAGCTCTTAGAGTACATTGCATGTATTTGGTGATACTGTCCATGCCACTCCAATGGCTTTAGCCCTGGGTCACACTTACTATTTGGATAACAGTAATATTGCACAGTGAAATTGGTCACCCTTTGGGAAGGGCCTTATAGTAGCTGATATTAGTGGTTGGTGGCAGTGATTTCTACCTTATAGTCTGGAGAAAATGGGGCATAGCTGGAGAACCTGTGCCAGCCTTCCCCATGAGAGTCTGTGTGTTTGTATATAACTCATATCTTAAAGTGTGTGTGTGTGTCAGCTGCTTGGCAGGGACACAAAGCACTGGCTGGACAGAGAGGGTGCTGGAGGTTTTGGCTTGACCACTAGGCTGAGATCTGCTGTGCCAGTGGGGAGTCTTATTGGTGATCTGGAGAGAAAGGGAGAAACCAGCCACAGACTGAATGTGATCTCTATGTGCTCTTAAGGGAAATTGTACTTTACTGTGTGTGTACTTGTTATCCTTTCCACTGTGCATGCCCCTCTCTGGTACTAGTGGTGAGGATTGAGGCTCCTTGATTACTGGGCCAGTGCATAGGCATCACAAGGTCTACCATAAACATAATCATGGAACTTCAGACATGTAGACACAACTGCCAAAAGCTCTTTCTCGATCTGGGCATACTGCATTTCAGTTTGGGTAAGAGTTCTCAATGAGTAGGCAACAGGTTGACCCTCTTGTAGAATGACAACACCAAGACCAAATTTCGAAGCATCACAGGAAAGTGTGATTGGCTTGTGGACATCATAGTATCTGATAGTTGGTGGACTAGCAATTCTCTGTTTCAGGACATCAAATGCTCTTTGGTGCTGCTCTAACCAAGACCAGGTTACATCTTTACGTGTCAGCTCTCTGAGCGGTGCTGATAGTTGTCTCAAGTCTGGAATGAACTTGTCTAGATAGTTAAGCATGCCAAGAAAACATTGCAGGTCTTGAACATTGTCTGGAGCTGGCATCTCGAGAATGGCTGTTTGCTTAGAAGGGTCTGATTGTAGACGTCAACTAGTAAATAAATGACCTACATAAGTAACTTCTTGCAGCTTGAATTTGTATTTCAGTGGATTGAGCTTAAGATTCACTTGACATGCTCTTTCCAAAACTTTTCTGAGGTTTCTGTCATGCTCAGCTTCACCATTACCTCCTACTACTATGTTGTCTGCTGTAGTAGCACAAGGATACCCAGAAAAAAGTTGCTCCATTGCACGTTGAAATACTTCACTTGCAGAATTTATCCTAAATTGCATTCTCAAAAATCTGTAACTTCCAAATGGAGTACTGAAAGAAGTGAGCATTGAGGATTTTTTGTCAAGCTGAATTTGCCAAAAGGAACTCTTTGCATCTAAGACAGAAAAAACAGTGGCATTTGGTGTCAAGGCTGTGACTTCTTTGACTGTGCACATTAGATGATGAGGTCTTTTAGGGCTTTATTCAAATCTCGTTTGTCAGTACATATTCTGATGTTGTCTGAGCTTTTCTTATGTGCTACCACCATGGAAGATACCCATTCAGTTGGAGTTGTAAGTGGAAAAATCACACCTTGTCACACCATTTTATCTAGCTGGCCTGATAACTGGATTGACCTCTGGATCTAACTTCACAGAGTACACAACTGGAAGCTTCCCTAGTTTGTCTTCCAAAAGATTATCATAGGTAGAAAAAATGTACTGGGCGAAATTAGAATAGTGATCTTTTAAGCTAACATGGCGTACTTCCTTATTAAATGAAAGCAGTCCCATTTTCAAACTGTCTCTCAGCCCTAATAATGACTGGACATGCCTTTTGATCGCATAAAATAACAAGTCGTAACTTCTTCCAGTACAGTAACATAAAAGGACTACTGAGCCACCTTGTCAAATCACACACCTTTTCACCATGACACACTCTAGGAAATGTTTTTGCTGACATAACATCGCACTTGGAATCTGTATCAACTTTGAGCTCTATGGGTTTTCCATTTATCCGAACAATACAAAATACTTCATTCTTTTCCCTTAAATCTACTGCATTAACTGTTTCATGAAGAACTGACACACCATCAACATAAAGAGTAGGGTTGCAGCTTTCTAATTGATTAACTTGTTTCTTAAAATGTTCCCTTTTAATAAAAGAATGTGGGCCTTTTGATTTACAAAACCTTTTGAAATTATTCCACTTATTGCATTTGTGGCATTGCTGGCCAAAAGCTAAACATTTTTCCCTTTTAGTTTCATAACTTCCACCACAATTACGACAGTTGGCAGTGAAACTAGGTTGGGGCCCATGCTTTGAGTTTGCTGACTCACTCTTATACTTCAATGAGACTGTGCAAACTCTGGAATTTGCTGGAAAGTTCTGGGGTTTACCAGTGAGTGCTGCAGGGGCTACAGTTTCTGCCATATGCTTGGGCCTGTTTCTTTTAACCACATGCTGCATACTATTAACACAAGCTTTATCACTGTACCTTCTAGAGCTATTCTCATTTGTAAGCATATTTATGTGCTTTTCTGTGAGCTTTTATATCTGAATCTGACAATTCTCAATGGCCTTATTCAAAGTTAAATTACTGTCATGAAGCAAAATCTTTCTCACAGTATCATCTTTTATACCACACACAATCTGTCCTTTATCAACTCATCCCTTAAATCACCAAATCTGCATGTTTTAGCCTTATTTCTCAAGTCAGTTATATATGCTGCAATAGTTTCACCAGGCTTTTGATCCCTTGTATAAAATAAGTGCCTTTCCACTGTAACATTTGTCTGGGGGTTACACATTTCTCTGAATTTATGTTTTAAGCACTCAGGATCCTCCCTTAACTAAGCCTGTACAACAATATGATGGTTTATCCCCTGTCCTGCATAGAGACCAGTTGCACACACAAATGAATGCTCCCTTTCGATGGCTTCTGACACAGCTTAATTAAGCAGAATAAATGTACTGTTGTCTTTATCAGAAAATGCAGCCTGTATGAAAATGTCATACTCTTGCTTAAACACTCTCCAGTTCTCAGCAATATTACTGTCAAACACAAGTGCACTGGGTTTCCAAAATCTGTCTGCCATGCCCACAAAGTATGCACAAACACATTGAAAATATGGCCCTTGTAATTATGTACAAACTGTTCTGTGAGCTTGTCATAACATTCAAATGCACAATAAACTCTTCAAAATACTATACTTTGCCAACTATGCTCTGAAATGGCTGTATTTTGCAAAATAACTTTACTGTAATACTGCACAAACATGCAAACACTTTATACACTTCTGATAACTTGGGTATCTTTAACAAATATGAAAAATACATGCTTAGCGGAAATGTGGTCGTTTTCTCTTATTTTATTAGTTTTATGCATTTCGGACTTTATTTCAAACATTTTTCATAGTAATTCGAATGTTTTTATCAATATCAGTCATATGGGTTTATGCGAATATCATTTAGAGTGTTCTATATGCCTTGTTTCATATTTTGCGAATAAGAAATAGTTCTGAGCAAGTTTTAACATCTGAAATTCATTTCTGACCTGTTTTGTGAAGCATACATACAGTAGGGGATGATTCTCTGCTTTATATTCCTCCAGTTTTAACTGAGTGCCTCTCGATCTTGAACTGAAGAATCTGGATCCCATCCTGGCCCCATGTCCTTTTTAGACATGCTGCTTCTGACACCATGTCGCTCATCCCTCTCTGACATAGATGACAAGCAGGCAGGGTATTTTGTTTAGATGTTTTAATACATAGAAACATATCAGGATGGATAGTAGCATCATAAAATACAAACAAACGTGTTAACAGACAGACCTTACATATATACATGCTTATATCTCAACAGCTTACTACAAAATGGCAGGCTTGCATGTGTTAAGTATTTATATACTTGTGCAAGCCCTTAGATAGCTTCTTAAAGATACATATACAAGCACATTGATCTACATGCAATATTCGCTAGCTGTCCCAAGGAGGGTGCACAGCATATGATTGCAGCATCATGCGTTTGTTGAATCATTGTGGATGGAGACATGACTGTGTAAAGCTTATTTTATTTATATGTTGAATAGCAAGAGTCCAAGAAGGGACCCTTGGGGGGCAACGTCAGAGACTGGGAGAAAGGAGGAACAAGTATTTTACCACCTTACTGCTTGGGTTTGATTACTTACGGAGCTCTTGAACCATGAGAGCATTGTGTGAGGTAGTCTACATTCTGTTAGGATGTGAATCCGTTTTGGGTGTGGAACAGTATCAAATGACTTGAAAGGTCCAAAAAATATCTGAGACTGGTTTGTCAGCATTACAATGTGGAGTGACATTGTCTAGAAATGATAGCAGAGCAGTAGTGGTGCTGTAGTGGGGGCAGAAGCCTTGTTGGGTGGGTGGGAGGAGATTATTGTTGAGTAGATATTGAAGGGACTAAGTGTGCATGCAATGCTCCAGGATTTTTGAGAGAGGAGGAAGTACAGCTATAGGTCAATAGTTATCTAGAGCAGCAGAATTTCCTGCCTTATGTGGTGGCATGATGTATGATTATTTCCATATTTCAGGTACATATAACTCAGTAGTGGATCTATTTATGAGGATGGAAACTGGAAATGCTAAGCTGGTGAGAGTTAGCCAGGGTACAGAGCTAGATTTTATACATGTTTTCTTAAGTGATGCATACTCATTTAGTAAGTTTAATAAAATCTGATTAAAGGTGGCTTCTTCTAGTGGTAGGTGTTTGAAGCAGTGGCAGTTTACTTGATGCAAGGCTTTGGAGAAGCGTAGCTGACTGAACCAGCACCCTGTACCAGTCCCACAAATTGGTGCTGTACTCCCTCAGCTCTTCAAGTGAACAGCAAAAAACAAAAGGACTTTAGCAAAACTTGCAGGATACTTCCTGCAGACAACCCCAACATGTCCCTCTCATCCTGTCCCAGCCATTCAGGTCCTGTTTCTGTGCCCTGCTCCCGACCCTCCTTCCTCACTCTTTAGTGACCAAAAAGAAAAAAAAAAATCTTCTTTTAAACTGTAGCAAAATGTTTGCTACAAATGTAGCACACAGTTGCTACAGTTTAGTACACATACAGAGTGAGCTGCAATGGTCAGGTTTGACTGCAAATGCAATACCAACTTTTTAAACTCTGTATTGCACTAAAAGTGATCAGGATGATGGGTGGGCAATTGCATCCCCCAAACTCTTTGTGCCTGGGGCAGTTGCCCCTCTCACCCCACCCTAGCTACGTTACAGGAGTCAGAATTCTTTTTGCTGACATTTCTAACTACTTTATCATGATGAGACTTTGTCTTGTTATACTGTCTATTTTTTTATTTCTCCAAATCTTTTGGGTTTCTAATACCATGATGAGAATGGACCCCATTCCTAAGTCAAAGTACGATTAAAGTTCATGAAAATAATATTGTTTCAATCTTTGATGTAGGCCAAAAGTGCTCTTCGCAGCACCCAAATTGCGCCCAGTTATGACTCCTTCTGCAATTCATATGGGGTTACATGGATTGGTAACATATCTAGATACAATTGTAGATTCTTTTTTATAAGATCCATTGCTCCTACTACTATTGGAACAGTCTGGGTATCTTTCTTCCACATTACTGTCATTTCTGCCTGCAGATCCTGATATTTTATGACTTTCACAGACAAGAAATAGGAATGTAGCTCGAGTTAAATGACTCCAAAGGAAATAGCAGCATACAACAAAACATAGAACTTGAGGGATCATAAACAATGTAGAAGGAAGGCAGCTTCAGATCAGTTCATAAGATCAAGATACTTTATTTGGTAAGCGCTTTCGTGGGAATGGCTCCCACTTCTTCAGACCATTCAATAAAATACATTTAAAACCACTTCATTTATATAAGGAAACATAATTAGTATCAATCAAATCATGACCTCACCATTTTACAGTCTTAATGTGATAAGCATACCCTAGTATGTTCTTATTAAAACTTCATTCATATAAATCCCCCTTGTCCCAAACTGATGTTTTCCTGGTGCTGCAGTTTTCCTGCTTTAAATGTTGCTTTTGCACACTTATCAAGACCAAATAACATTCTTATATCATCTGAAAATTTTTGACAACCTGCAGCTGTGCTTTCAGTTCCTCATCTGATGAGCTATACGGTTTTAAATCATCGACAAAGAGAAGATGAGAAGTCTTTACACTTTGTTGTTTTCCAGGAGCAAATTGTAGCCATGGCCTAAGCTGTTAAGTAAAACCACCAACGACCAGCAAAAACGATAGTGAACACAATATAGTAAAGATTATTTTATTGTTGCTCCAAAACCATATTCCAGACCAGTTTAGGCTATTCAGCCTTTGTCAATGGATACAAAAAATTTGGTGTATGATGAAACAGCCTGTATTTATAGTCATCTCTAATAATCTTGAAACAGTGGTATAGCCCAACCTAGTGGATGGAGTATCTAAGTACATGTCTTACCTGAAGAGCAAAGCATTCACCCAGTAACATATGATATCAAAAATATTAAGTAATAGATAATATCATATTTTCAAGGATTATAAAAAAGAATTTCGTAAAGATCCTTTGTGCATACAGGTCCCATGGTGAAAAGCCAGGAGCATACTCTAAATATTTCTGAATAAGCATACATTTGTCTACATATATAACCCAAAAATGTAAATCTCACTACAACCTTGTATATATTCTATATAATAACAATATATCAATTCATATATGAATTAAAATACATTTCACTGATCATATATCATATTAATGAATAAAATGTCAACAATAAGCCATCATTACCGGCTATTAATTATAATTATAATGATTTCCAATAGTCTCCTTGTAAATGATGCCTATATTATAATTATTATAATACCTTGCCATATATTTCAAAACAACATGACAGATATAAAACTGCAAAACTGTGTATGTATATACATCCTACATATGTAGATATGTAAAGAATTTGTAACATACCCTTAATCATATGCTGATACATAAGTATGGTTAACCTGACCACCATAATATTATTCACACTGGTTTTTGATCTGTATATGTATGATCTAGCCATGATCATGGAACCCCCGGACATTATATAAAACTCACAGATGGTCATTCAGACCTGGTGGAAATAAACATCCAAGGTTGGTAATCTAATATTGTTCTTTGTGGTTTAAAATGGTGTGCCAACCTTGTTGGTTGTTTCTGTCCCCCGAATTTTGTCAATAATCACAAACATGAAATGAGCATTGGAATGTTGTATCGTATGTCTGTATAAAGCATTTGTTTCTTTTTTGTTCTTAATGTCACTTCTGTGTTCTGTCATCCTTATTCTAAGTGATCTTGATGTTTGACCAACGTAGAAGGCTTTACATTGGCAGGTGGCTAAGTAGATGATCCATGTGCTACTGCAATTTCCAAACACCCTTGTTTGAAATACACGATTAGTGTTGGCACTGGTAAATTCTTTTAGTGCACTAACTTGTAGGCAGGAGCAACAATGACCACATGGAAACGTACCAATTAGTTTGTCTCCAATAATAGTGGTCTGGTGATATACCGCTCCTCCCCCTTCTCTGTGTTTATAATGTGAAAAAAGATCTCCCAGGTTCTTTCCTCATCTGAATGACTTCTGACACTGAGGGCCTAATAGTGTTCTTAAACTATCATTAGCCAAAAGAATGTTCCAGTTAGAGTTCAATATATCCCTAACTATTTGTTGATTCCTGCCATATGTAGTCACAAATCTCAAGATAGAATATTGATTGGTATGCCCTGATTTTTTTGTACTGTAACAAGGTCCTTCTGTCTATGGTATTGCTCCATGAACTAGTTTGGTGTATATCCATGTCTCTATATCCCCTATCTTGAAATCTATGGTATAAATCTTGTCTGGCATGTTCAAATTCCTCCTGAGATGAACAAATGCGTCTGATATGCATAAACTGAGATTTAGGGATGTTGCGGATGGTGTGGTTCGGATGCATACTGGATGCATGCAACAGTGTATTGTATTGTGGGTATTTTCTAAATGTTTTGGTGCTTAAGGTGTCATCTTTGTTACGGTAAACAGTAACATCCAAAAAATCAATAGTACTAATGTTACATGTAACCATAAACTGAATACCCCAAATGTTACCATTCAGGTAATCAATAAATTCCTGTAAGTATGTTTCATCCGCCTTCCACACCACCCAGCAATCATCCAAGTACCATTGCCAGATATCGATTTCAACCATGTATATGTTGTGTGATGTATCATATATCATACATTCTTCAAAATAGGCCAGGAACAGATCCGCATAAATGGGTGCAAAGTAAGCTCCCATTGCTGTTCCTTGTAACTGCCAAAAACATTCTCCATGAAAATAAAAAACATTTTTGTTTAATACATGTTCTGCCATACAGACAAGTAAGGTATTAAAACCCAAAGGATACAGGTTTGTTCTCTCAAGCCAATATTGCAGGGATTGTAATCCCGCCCAGTGTGGGATGCTCGTATATAAGGATTTAACATCCAATGTACACAATAGCCAGCCTGGTTCTAGCTGTGTATCCTCTATAATTTGTAAGAAGTGCATCATGTCCTGTAGTCAGGCCCTAACTGATGTCAGTAGGGGTTTGAGATACTGTGTTAAAAATGCTGATAATGGTTCGGTCAAGGACCCAATCCCTGACACGATGGGTCTACCTGGAGGTTTTGAAATAGACTTATGAATTTTTGGAAGAAGATACAGGATTTGTTTTTGTGGGTCCTTTACAGTAAGATGTTTCACTGTATTTTTTGTTATAATACCCTCATCCTCTGCTAGTTTTAGAAAAGAGTCTATTTCTTTTTTGAAGACCCCGGTCAGGTCAATGTACATTTGCATATAACACCTAGTATCTGCTAACTGCCTTTTCCCCTCATTGAGATATTCCCCAATGTTCATTACTACCACAGCACCTCCCTTGTCTGCAGGCAGAATGGCAATATTGCGGTTATGCCTTAGTTCCTCCAAGGCCACCTTTTCCATGGGTGAAATGTTCTGGCCCAGAATGTATGATTCTCTATGATGAAAATGTAAATCCCTGAGTACAGATTGTTGGAAAATAGAGACATGTTTGTTCATGGGCGGTTGAAAGTCTGATTTCAAGAACTTGAAATCTTGTGATCTTTGAGAGGTATTGTCTGAAAAAAATAATTTCAAGTTCAGGTTACGACAAAAAGGCAAAACATCATTAACAATGCTATGTTCGTCAATGAAAAAACTGGGAATAAAACCAAGTCCTTTATTAAGTAATGTAGTTTGTGCATCTGTCAGTTGTACATTAGAAAGGTTCAAGACATTGTGAAACCCAAATTCTGTCAATTCAACATTGTTTGTATCAGTCCTTCCATGGAATTGGATCTTATTCCTATATTTGTGCTTGCGACCCCCTCGTCGCTTGTTTGTATGTCTAAAGGGTACTGAGCATTGGATTTTTTACTTCTAGGTGATTCTCGATAGCTATTACAGTCATTGTCTGTGCATGATGAATCCTCCTCTGAAGTGCTAACTAGAGTTTTATCAGAGGATTTCAGGATAGACCTTGGCCTTTTCTTAGGTTTAGTTCCTGGTGTCCTCTGACCAAAATCATTAAATCTCACAGTTCTGGATGTATCAAAAGGACGACCCCTTTGGTAGTCAGTGCAGTCCCTGTTGAACTTACGTATTTTCCTATCTTTGGTTTGTTGGTCAAAATTAGCCAAATCTTTAGATAATTTGCAGACAAAAGTGGCATATGTTGGCTGTGATTCATATTTCTTACACTCTTCACATGAAGCTTTTACTTCCATTAAACTATTATCCACCATTCCTTTGCACCCATTTATGCGGATCTGTTCATGGCCTATTTTGAAGAATGTATGATATATGATACATCACACAACATATACATGGTTGAAATCGATATCTGGCGACGGTACTTGGATGATTGCTGGATGGTGTGGAAGGCGGATGAAACATACTTACAGGAATTTATTGATTACCTGAATGGTAACATTTGGGGTATTCAGTTTACGGTTACATGTAACATTAGTACTACTGATTTTTTGGATGTTACTGTTTACCGTAACAAAGATGACACCTTAAGCACCAAAATATTTAGAAAATACCCACAATACAATACATTGTTACATGCATCCAGTATGCATCTGAACCACACCATCCGCAACATCCCTAAATCTCAGTTTATGCGTATCAGACACATTTGTTCATCTCAGGAGGAATTTGAACATGCCAGACAAGATTTATACCATAGATTTCAAGATAGGGGATATAGAGACATGGATATACACCAAGCTAGTTCATGAAGCAATACCATAGACAGAAGGACCTTGTTACAGTACAAAAATTCAGGGCATACCAATCAAGATTCTATCTTGAGATTTGTGACTACATATGGCAGGAATCAACAAATAGTTAGGGATATATTGAACTCTAACTGGAACATTCTTTTGGCTAATGATAGTTTAAGAACACTATTAGGCCCTCAGTGTCAGATGTCATTCAGATGAGGAAAGAACCTGGGAGATCTTTTTTCACATTATAAACACAGAGAAGGGGGAGGAGCGGTATATCACCAGACCACTATTATTGGAGACAAACTAATTGGTACGTTTCCATGTGGTCATTGTTGCTCCTGCCTACAAGTTAGTGCACTAAAAGAATTTCAAACAAGGGTGTTTGGAAATTGCAGTAGCACATGGATCATCTACTTAGCCACCTGCCAATGTAAAGCCTTCTACGTTGGTCAAACATCAAGATCACTTAGAATAAGGATGACAGAACACAGAAGTGACATTAAGAACAAAAAAGAAACAAATGCTTTATACAGACATACGATACAACATTCCAATGCTCATTTCATGTTTGTGATTATTGACAAAATTCGGGGGACAGAAACAACCAACAAGGTTGGCACACCATTTTAAACCACAAAGAACAATATTAGATTACCAACCTTGGATGTTTATTTCCACCAGGTCTGAATGACCATCTGTGAGTTTTATATAATGTCCGGGGGTTCCATGATCATGGCTAGATCATACATATACTGATCAAAAACCAGTGTGAATAGTATTATGGTGGTCAGGTTAACCATACTTATGTATCAGCATATGATTAAGGGTATGTTACAAATTCTTTACATATCTACATATGTAGGATGTATATACATACACAGTTTTGCAGTTTTATATCTGTCATGTTGTTTTGAAATATATGGCAAGGTATTATAATAATTATAATATAGGCATCATTTACAAGGAGATTATTGGAAATCATTATAATTATAATTAATAGCTGGTAATGATGGCTTATTTTTGACATTTTATTCATTAATATGATATATGATCAGTGAAATGTATTTTAATTCATATATGAATTGATATATTGTTATTATATAGAATATATACAAGGTTGTAGTGAGATTTACATTTTTGGGTTATATATGTAGACAAATGTATGCTTATTCAGAAATATTTAGAGTATGCCCCTGGCTTTTCACCATGGGACCTGTATGCACAAAGGATCTTTACGAAATTCTTTTTTATAATCCTTGAAAATATGATATTATCTATTACTTAATATTTTTGATATCATATGTTACTGGGTGAATGCTTTGCTCTTCAGGTAAAACATGTACTTGGATACTCCATCCACTAGGTTGGGCTATACCACTGTTTCAAGATAATTAGAGATGACTATAAATACAGGCTGTTTCATCATACACTACATTTTTGTATCCATTGACAAAGGCTGAATAGCCGAAACCGGTCTGGAATATGGTTTTGGAGCAACAATAAAATAATCTTTACTATATTGTGTTCACTATCGTTTTTGCTGGTCGTTGGTGGTTTTACGTTGTTGGTTTGACCCTGCATGCCGTCCTTGCGGAGCACTTTGTTTGTCCTAAGCTGTTAAGTAAACAGCTGAATGGATTAATGGCAAGGCAGAATAGCAGTGCTGACAGAGAGTCACCCTGGAGTATCCCCCTTTGAATTTTTATCCCTGGGATAATAATCTGTCCTTTATCATCGCTTAATTGCAAAGTGGTCTGCCATGGTTTCATGGTCACTGCAATGAAGTCGATCAGTATAGGGTGTATCTTATACATTTTTAAGCACTCTTTTATCCATGAATGTGGGATACTATCAAATGTTTTTTTTATAGTCAATCCATGCCATACTTACAGCCTTCCCCTTTTTACAGTTCCTGTGTATAGTTTATACATCATTGGAAGGCAAGTTATTGGTGTATAATTTTTAGGGTAGCTTGCAGGTTCACGCTTGAGTAGGAACATTGTTTTACCTGTTGTTAGCCAGGTTGGTGTCTGTTTGGGGGTGCGCATATAAATAGTTCTTACTCATGGCTAAATGTTCATGTAAAGATGTTAATACTTTTAACCAAAAGTTAGGTATTGCATCTGGGCCTGGGGTTTTCCAGTTAAAGGCTTTCCTTAACTTTGTTTCAGTATCTCTTGCTGTTACTTCATCCCATTTCATATCCTGCACCTTTAAACCTCTTATTCTTTCTTTTACTTCTATCCACTTAGCATCTTAGTTATGTTTCACAGGATCCTCATAGATACTTCTCCAAAATGTATCTAGTTCCTCTTTTTTTGGCGGTCTTTCATTTCCTTTTACCTTGTTTCACAGTTCTCTATAACACTTTTTTGGGTCATCAGTAAATTGCTTATTTTGTACTTTTCCTTTATATTTATCTGTGTATCTTCTACATTTTCCCGCCTGTGCTGAAATTTTTAGTTTATTTGCGATAGTGCATGATAGATCCTGGTGTGTTCTAATACTGCTCATTGCTTTTATCACGTCTATCTTTCTTACTATTTTTGTTGATCTATTTCCTCTTCTATAGTCTTCTAGCAGTGACATTTCTTGTCTTAATTGCTTTATAGCTTTCTCTATTCGATACTTCCATGATGGTGTTTGATTTATTCCCTTCCTTTCCCTCACTACCCTGTTCTTGTGGTGGAACTTTATCTGTTATTAATTTAGCTGCACAGTAATATATCCTTTTTACTTCTGTTATATCACATGGATCTCTTTGGACAGTCCTAATTACTGCATTCATTTGTTTTATTAGACTTCTGAACTTTTAGGGTTTTATTGACCTTCTGCAGTCTATTTCTCTCATTGATCTTAATATATCTAGCAATGTCTAATAAATCAAGCAACTCTTCTCTTAGCTCATTTTCTTCCAAACTGAGGGCACATCCCTTGTTTTCCATTTCCTGCAGGTATTCTATAGAAAGTTATATAGCATCTTCCTGTGGTACCTCCTCTTCAATTTTATCCTGCGCCATCCATTGCTCTGTCATATGGGAACTCACTGGTCTATCACTCCTCAACATTGACTGAATCTGTTTCCACAGTTTTCTGTGCATTTCCTTGCTGTCTAGCTTCAAGTGAACATTTATACTGGTTTCCTGTGGAAAGCTCCAAAATATCTTGATATGGCACCTGACCAATTGCTTCCTGTTCCACTGGTTTCCCCTTACTTTGGATATCCATTGCTCTATCCTGTTGTGGTGCTTTCTGAATTAGATTTTCTACACTGAATCATTCACTTTGCAGGTACTCCATAACCATAGTTTCTATTTCTTTAACTTCTCCATTACTAATCTCCTTTTCTACTTTTCCTCTTTGCCTTCTTATTTTTTGTATTGCAAAGTTTTCCATGTCCGGATTCCTTTGCCTTTATTTCTCCTCAAATATCTTTGGTGCTACTATTTTTGTATTGGTTAGTTTTGCTTTTTCCTTTGCATAAATATTACACCATATTAAATCTCTTTTTCTTTCCCATGTCCATATTTCTTCTTCAGATGTCTTCTGATCTTCCTGTTTCTCCTTACTTTGGGAACTCAGTGCATCATGTTGTGATGTAACCTGTGTTAGACCTTCTACACCAAATTCTTCACTTCGCAGGCACTCCATAACTTCAACTTCTATTGTTTTGATTTCTACTTTACTAATCTTCTTTTCTACATTCCATCTTTGTGATATTTTTTTTATTGTGAAATGTTCCATATCCTGATGAATTTGCCGGTATTTCTCTTCGAATATCTTTGGGGCTGCCTTCTTTATACTGATTAATTTGACTTTCTCCTTTGCATAAACATTGCACCATATCAATTATCTCTTTCTTTCCCATGTCCATATTTCTTTTTTATACTTTTCAAATATCTCTAGATTTTGTTGCTTATATTTTTGCACTTCCTCAGATGCTTCTTTTTCCAAACAGATCAAAGCTTCTTGATCTATATACTGTTTTTCACAAATCTGTTGTGGTAATGGACGCACATTTTCATTTGAAGCTTCTGACAGTTTTTCTTGCAGAAGTATTTTTCTTTCCTCTAATTTCTGTCTTAATCATTTTGTATGTCTTGTGTCTGGAAATTCTGGGCTTTTTACATAATAGTAACAATACATAATTTCTTTCTTATCCTCAATAGTCCAATCTATCGTCTTTGTTGGCTCTTCTTTGGCCTATCAGTTTTTGTGAATTTTGTGGACTGCTACTTTCTTCTACAACAGGGGGGCCATCCTCCCCCTGGGCCTGGCCTGGCCCCATACCTAATGGTATAGATGGGGTGGTGATCACTAAGAGAATCAGATAGAGTGCCTGCTTGAGCAATCTTATTGGCAGTGGTAATAAGTGCTAAGTCCAAGACTGATGTAGAGTTATTGGCCTTGGAATGCATGGTTGGAGTGATATTATTTTAGTAGATTATTTCAACAAATGCTTGTCAGCATTTCCAGTATTTCAATAGCATTACAAACTATGCAAAGACATAGAGAAATACCAGTCTTTTTAATGTATGTTTTTCATGCAGGTTTATAGGTGGAAGAGGACTGTCTGAAGGTTGTAAGCAGCTCAAAATTAATATCAAATTATTTTTAGCTGACAGCTGTAACAGATGCTTTTGTGCACTTTGAAGCAAACGTGGTGTGTGTGTTTGTGCTTGTGCACGTGTGTATGTGTGCATGTATGCATGTACACATGCATGAGTGCACGTGTTTGTGCATGGGTGAGTGCGTGTGTGCGTGCTGGGGCACTGTAAGACATATAGAGACAGGTAGGAGACAATGATATGCTTAAGCATGAAGATACCTTCAGGTGGCAGCAGAAAATTAAGTACAGCATCATTATCCAGTTTGCCAAGAACACAGTACTGTCAACTGTGGTTTAAAGTCTCACATATCGGAGTCTCTCATTCTGTCTTGCTGTCACAGTCTTCTCTTTTGACCAGACTGGGTAGTTATACTAAAGTCTGTTGCTACTGTTAAGATATTTACTAATGATGTCTGGACTGTCAGTCTTGTACATCTGTCTACAATCTGTATAGGTTGACAAAACTGTGTCAACAATACAGAGGTCAATTTAACTACAAATCAATCTAGTCTATGCTTGGCATCCTATATATTTGTACACCCGTACACACACACACACACACACACATATATATATATATATATATATATATATATATATATATAAATAACCTGTTTGGTCAGTTATTAGAGACAAAGTGTAACACAGTAATTGGACGGTTCTTTTTATTTATTATCATCATTCACTTAGTTGCAATATGACACTTTGTATTAATGTACATTTTCCAAATACTAAAACATTACTTCATTTGATTTCCGGTGACTATGTAATTATTTTAATCTTTACTGATCTGCTACAAAATAACTACATTTATAAGGAATAAATGAAAATTTTGCAAAAAAAAAAAAAAATCAGGGAAAATTTTTAGGTACAGTTGAGACTTGTGTGTATTGGCAAATGGAAGGAGAGCTGAGTGGAATCAGTAGAGAATACGCATTAGACGGCACAGTGGTGCAGCGGTAGCATTGTCGCCTGACAGGAAGAGGTTCTCTGGTTCGATTCTCGGCTGGGGTGCCTTCTGTGTGGAGTCTGCGTGTCTTCCCTGCTTTCATGTGGGTTTCCTCCCACATTACAAAGACATGCATCTGGAGCCTTTCTCCCCAAGCCTTTGCTGAAAATTGGCTTTGTTCCAAGTCAGACTTTCCCGGTTAACAAATGTTAAATAAATAAAAATGTACTGAAAAACATAATTTAATTTAGATGTTAGCTGGCTCAGAGGAAATGTGAGAAATCTTTGTACTCATATGAAGAAAAAATGGAGAGTGGTATTTGTACAAAATAGCTTTTGAACAGATTATGAACTCAACATAAAGGTGGCTTCATGCATTTCTACTGAAGCATGGGGAGAGGTTAAACTGTCGGATATGTAAAACATTCAGTGTCTTCAGTTAGGAACACTGAGCAGATTATGTAGTGCTTAAATGGGAAGCCAGACAGTAGGCAGCCCTTTTCAGCTGTGACCGGGGCCAAATGACACAGAACAAAATGTCTAATGTAATGTGTAAAGAATTTATAAAACTTTTAACAGTTCATACGTAGATTATATTTTTATAGGAATGCACAATTTATATAGAGTAATGCAGACAGGTAAGAAAGGCAAAAAAAAAAAAAAAAAAGAAAGCAGATCGTAGTTGAGGAAGATATGCAAACTATGTAGATGTACAACTTAAGTACTGCTCGGAAGATGTACACTATAACTGGCTCTGGGGTGCAGAGGATTAGAGCCTTGATTGTGTGCTCTGGATGATCTGAGTTCAGTTAAGGCCTCAGGTGCCACAGGAGCTGGGGTGAGAGGATTTAGTGGTGTTCCATAAAGAGGGACTGCTCTTCAGACTAAGTTGTGTTATTCTTAAGCATGATTCCCTGGTTAAGAGAGTTTAGAGCTTGGTAATAAGAGAGAGGCTTGAGCAGGCCAGCGTCATGGGCATTGATGCCTGTGAGGCCATCCATACCCAGCCCACTTAGGATTCCCATCTCCTGCACACACAAACTTCTCACTCTCAAGCCACATGTTTGATGTCTCCCTTGTGCCCCCCCCCCCCCGGCTCTTGCATCCCTTAAAGAGGTAATGACTTTCCTAGGGGAAGAATGACCACAAGAATGTTCTGTCTCTCCATAGAGGGAGGACCCACCTGCGAGATTACAATAGAATTTGTACAGATCCTTGCCTGGACAAATAAGCATGGTGGGAGAGGAGTTTAGCAGTATTAGGGGTAATAGACTGCAAATTTATTCCTTCTCTGGGGAGGAAAGACCCACCTGTATGATTAAGAAATGTTTGCCTGCATCCCCCCATCAGTATAAAGTATATGAGATGAATGAAAAAGAGTAATGGGTGATTGTCAGTGGCAAAAGGGTAGTGGACAAAAATTTATACACTCAGAGAGTTGACAAATACCTATGTATAGAATAACAGAATAGTTGGGTAAGTAGCCTTTTTCAGCCATCAGAATTGGTGTCCTTATATTTAAATAGCACCCAGGGTTAAAATGGGTCTATATTATATTCTTGAAAACCGACAATATCGAAGCTGATATTGTCGACACGAGAATAGCGAAAGTGCACATCGAATGTGTAAATGGAAATCACCGTAAGGGGAGATTTCCATTTACTGCAATGTAGTGCGGTCTAGGAGTTGGTATATTTAAGTAGCGAGGGATGTGGGGGGGTGCAGGGGGGCTTGCCCCCCTGCTTAAACCCATTAGGGTACTTTTTTCTTTTTTGTTGTTTTTATAACTTCAATGTTTGAAGAGATCAACCATATGGTGTTCGATGTGTTCAACCGTCGATTTTATAATATAGACCTGGTTAAAACATTTGGAGAACGTAAATTTAAGTGAGTGGAAGTTTATTTCAGTGTATCCTAAGTTTCTGTCCCTGAGTGACTAGTGTCCAAGTAATAAGGAGTATAATGTATAATCCCATCAATTATGTTTAAGTAATAAGGAATATAATGTATAATCCCATCAATTATGTTTAAGTAATAAGGAGTATAATGTATAATCCCATCAGTTATGTTCAAGTAATAAGGAGTATAATGTATAATCCCATCAATTATGTTTAAGTAATAAGGAGTATAATGTATAATTCCATCAGATATGTTTAAGTAATAAGGAGTATAATGTATAATCCCATCAGTTATTTTTCTGGTTGAGTGCTACTGTGGTCTCTCTGTAGAGATTAGACTCTTCTCCTTTCCCTGTGATATTGTGATCTTGTAGTTAGTATACATAAACATCAGTGGTACGGGGGGGGGCACTCTTTCATTTGGGGAGTGAATGGGGCTTGATCCCCTACAAAAACACTTAGCATATGTGTTTTACAGTCCATTGATTAAATAGCACACAAGCCAGAATGGTGGTGTCCTGGTTTATTCACTTGTTCGCAGATCAGTATTGTTGACAGCTTAAGATCAATCAGCATTTGCTCATTGAGTCAGTTGTGAACAAAACAGACCAAAACCATTAATTTCTGTTATCTGTTTTTTCCTCTATTTTCATATGTTTATCCATTAGACAGCCTAGTAGCACAGATGAACCAAAAGCATACATGTTTCTTCTTCTGCATTAATAAGGTTATTAATTGGAGAGGCTCGTGGCAAAGATGAACCACAAACGTGAGGTTAATCCTTATTTAGTGGCCTGCAGTAGTTTATATTGTTTTGGAACTCCTCTTGCCATGCAAGGTCAGCAGGGAAGGTAGTGTGACTAGTGGTATGTTAGGGGTCATCTCCTTAAAATGCTGGAGTGGGCTTTGCTGTTTCATACCTCTCTTCCTTCCCCTCACTGAGATACTACCATCTTGTAGAGCATATCAGGCTAGTGCTAAATTCAGGGCTGTGATACTAGTTTCTGAGTTGCCCATACCTTACTTAGATAGAAGGAAGTTTCTCTGTTCACCTGTGAGAGAGGGGAGCTTTGAGCAACCTATCTGTCCCTGGAGGAGTGGTTCCAGCTCAGAAGTTAATAGTTTATTGGCCATTTTGGGCTAATTTCTATCTCTTTCATTTCACTACTTATAAAAACTGTGTTTGCATGGTTTTGTGCACCGGGCAGTGTCAGTTAGCTATGGTTAAATTATTCCCGGTTCCAATAAGTCTCCTTTTCAGTTTTTCCCTTGAAACTAGTCTAACTCTCAACCTAAGCATAATCAAAAAGCATCTTATAGCCCAGCACTTGCTCAGACCTAATAGCAAGCACTAATATACCCTGGCACTGATTGCCCACTAGGGCAAGGTTCTTTATTCACCCCTCACCAACCAAGTGACTAAGCAGCTCACCCTACTATTCAGGCATGACCAAAGGGCAACTTCAGGTGCACTCTCCAGTCCAGCTGGTGAATCTGGATATCTTGAGGCAATGTTACAACTGCCTCATGAACACAGACAACCCTCTCCTCCTACCACAAAATACTAACATATGCAAGAGATGCAATTATACAGCCAAACTGGAAGCTAAGTTGTCTCCACCCAAGACTGGAACAGAGAGTCAAGAGGAGAAGGTTAACACTTGCACCACAACTCCAGCCACACACAGACCTACTAAAACAGCACTGGCAAAAATACACATAAATACACAAAATCATATTCGGAGGCTCTAAATAAAAACCTGCAAAAGCATCAGAAACCTCCATAGCAGACACCCAAACAGCCTGCACTTCCCATCACAAACCAGACAACACATAAAACACAAAATCAGTGTGCTGCACAATCACAGGCGAAATAACATACCTAACACACTAGTAATAGGTGACTCTATAGTCAGGCATACTGATGTCCCACTCACTAGGCTGGACAAGCAGAAGGTTACTGTTAGCTGCCTGTCGGGAGCCAGAATCCGCCACATAACGCAAGCACTCAGGTCACTCCAGAACAAGTACAAATATGACTCTGTCATTGTTCATGTTGGTGTGAATGACCTGAGACATACCTCCCTGGACTACATGAAAAGAGACATGGAAGAGCTCTCTGATCATGTAGCCCAGGCTGGTATGACCCTGACCCTGAGTAGCATCCTGCCCTCACCAAGAATGATACCTCAGTATAAAGAAAAAATGATCAATTTCAACAATTGTCTAAGTTTCTGGTGTCATTCAAAGGGGATCCAGTTTCTGTCAGCCTGGGATGACATGCTCAACAAGCCGTGTTGCTTCGCAAGAGACGGCTTGCACCTGTCACCCCTAGGCTTTCGAATACTGGCCAAGGCTCTTGCTGCCCCCATAGTGCCTTTTTTAGGCAAGGCTCAAAAGTCAAACCCACCACTGTAAACAGAACAATTAACAAAAAACTGAGGGTTATGCTACTCAACATCAGGAGTTTAAATCTCAAAATGCATGTGCTCGAAGTACTCCTCAGTATGGAGAACGTCAACATCTGTGCAGTAACTGAAACCTGGTTCAAGGCTCCAGAGAGCACCCCAGCACTACTGGGCTACAACTCATACCACATGTTTCGGCCACAGAACACAGACCAAAACACAAAAGGAGGGGGTGTATCCATATTCATCAAGGATACCTACACCTCCAGGTTAGTGGCGCAGCATGATACCTCTGAGATCATCCATGTGCAACTAACATCGGGCAAATCTGCAATGCAAATTGTGGCCTGCTACAGATCACCCTCCATGACCCAGGACCACCACTCCACCTTTCTGGAGACACTGGAAAACATGAAGGTCCCACCAAACACCCTTATATTGGGCGATTTCAATTACCCTACCATTCACTGGGAAAACTACTCGAGTACAAATTCCCAGGCCCAGCACTTCCTGGAATTCATCAACTCAAATGCCCTGGATCAGCTGGTAAACTCCCCTACCAGAGGTGAAAACATATTGGACCTGGTCATCACCAACATGGGCGACAGGTGTTCCACACTGGAGGTCAACCTGTCACTGGTTAGATCAGACCATAAGCTAATCACTCTGGATATTCACACTCCACCACCACCCCCAACTAAGGAAACCACAGTAAAAAACTTTTCTAAAGCAAACTTCACCTTACTTAAGGCAGAGGTGGTAAGATTCACAGCCCCCACGGTAAAGGATAACGCTGCCCAAGATGCAGAAACCTTTACAAATGCACTCTATGAGCACCTACAATGATGCATGGATCGTGCCATCCCTAGCAAAACCAAGCCTCACTCCTCTAAGAGAAGGAAAGCAGTTTGGTGGACCCCTGCAATAAACAGACTATACAATAGGAGGAGGAAACTAGTTCAGAAAAAAATCAAATCCCAAGAAGGAAAGAAATCCCTGATCAGTATCAGTAAGAAACTGAGGTCCCTCATGAAATCATCCAAGGCTAACTTTGAAAGAAAAATAGCCAAGGATTCAAATGATAACCACAAAGCCTTCTTTAGCTATGTTAAGAATCTAAGTGGCAACTCTCAGATATGCACTGAACTAGTGCAAAATAGCACAAAATATACTGAACCTACTGATATTGCCAATATCCTGGCAGATAGATTCAGTGCAAACTTCACTCCTGTCTCACCTCCAAAAGGGCCCAAAACAATACAGGAAAAGTGTAGTGTCCCAAAACTAACAGATGCACAGGTGAAACAGCCCTTTCAAAAGCCAAAAAACACAGCGTCAGTGGGACCAGATGGTGTCCTCAGCCTCTCCACAAGCTACGTGCCCATAGAATGGCACACAGCAACAGTTATTCCTCTCCACAAAGGAGGGGCCACAACTGACCCTAGTAACTATCACCCCATAAGCCTGACTAGCCTGGTCTGCAAGGCTGTGGAGCGCATCATCATGGAACTCATTAACAAAGACATTGGGAACCTCCAAACACTTGACCCGACCCAGTTCGGCTTGTTAAGGGCAGATCATGCCTACTAAATCTGGTTGACTTCTTCGAGACATTCACCAAGGCCATAGATGAGGGAAAGGTGGTTCACACAGCCTACCTTGACCTTGCCATGGCTTTCGACACCATTCCCCACTCGGGTATTACAGAAAAACTCACCAGCCTGAGCATAAACCCCTACGTCATGAGATGGGTTGCCAACTGGCTTACAGACAGAACTCACACAGTAAGAATAGTGGGCTCCAGGTCCGACTCTAAACCAGTCACAAGTGGTGTCCCGCAAGGCTCAGTCCTGGGACCTCTACTGTTCGGCATATACTTCTCAGAAGTACAGGCAAACACAGGAGGACTATGGCTAACCAAGTTCACCGATGACTGCAAACTGGGAGCCATAACTGACTCTCCGGCTGACACGGACATCCTCCAAAAGGGCCTTACTGAAACGGACACCTGGTGTTAAAGTCATGGCCTCAAGCTAAATGCCAAAAAATGCATAGTCATCCCATTTGGGAAAAACAAAACACCCACAAATTACCACATAGGTGACAGCCCCTTAATGCAGAAGAAGTAATAAGAGATCTGGGGACCCACGTAGATAGTAATCTCTCCTTTGACAATCATATTGCCAAAGTAGTTAGGAAACCCTTCTATGTGGCCCATCTAATTACTGAAGGGTTTGCATCTAGAAATAAAGAGGTTATAGTGCCCGTCTACTTGTCACTCATTAGACCCATCATAGAGTACAATGCCCCATTTGGGATATACCTCACAAAACACTTCCAACAGCTGGAAAGACCACAAAAGTACCTCACCAAGAGGATTACTGGACTCAAACTTATGTCCTATGCAGTCCGACTGAAAAAACTCCGGCTGTACTCAGTGGCATATCACTTACTCAGAGGTGATCTCTGCCTGACTTACAAAGCCATGTCCAACTCAGAATTCATGGACATGCTCTACCTAAAGAAATCCAAGTCACTGCGAGCCACGTGCTCTAGTGAGCTAAACCTCACCACAGCAATAAATAGAACATGCTGGACGGATAGATTCCTGTTACAGAGACTCCCCATGCTTTGGAACAAAATTCCAAATTACATCAGGCAAAGCCCCTCACTAACACTCTTCAAAAGAAACCTTGACGAGTGGATGGGTAACAGAAAATACACCCCTGGGATCACTTCATTGGCTCTGCTTGACAGAGGATCAGTTAATTAATCAATGGGGCAGCGAAAGCCGACACACTCTGGCTAGGCTTATAAATTCCCTCGGGCAGATAGCCTAGTACCTACCTATGAACCTATATGTATGAGCATTTCATTTAACCTCATAAGCAGGTTCACAGTATTTTTTTCTTTTCAAAGCAACCATTATATACAACTTATAACCATATGTATATAGCCTGATCCTGCCAGAATCACACTTCAGCTATGTGTCTGAATATTGTCAAATTGCATTAATTATATTTTCTTGACTGCGGTGGTGGTGCTGCGGTAGCGTTGTCACCTCACAGTTAGACGTTGCCCCTTCGATTCTCAGTTAGAGCGTCTTCTGTGTAGCGACATGTGTGAATGGGCATTCCTTCGTTGAAGGTTGTGCATTAGGCCCGGCAAGCCAGTACGTAAAAATCTGCTGCCAATCATTAGCGGACCGGAGTTCCGCTGTGGCGACCCCTAACCAGGAAAAGCCGAAAGACACAAACAATGACAAAAGCAGACAAGAGACTTATCTAGTCTGCCTTTTAGTACATTTAATATTCTACCTCTTCCTCAGCCTTACATTTCTCACGTTTGCAGTTCTTTCTGTGAAAAAGTGTCTTTAAAGATCCAGTGAGTAGTTCTTACAATCTTCTGCCTGCCCCCTTTCCATACCCATCTATCCTTCATGTTTAGGATGACTCTTTCACATCTTTCCAAATTACTATAATATTCCCAATGATCCTTCTGGTCTTAACTGAGAATATCTCCAGCTTTAATAGTCTGTGGACATATCCCTTCGTCTCTGTCCCATGGATCTTTCTGTTAGCTTTCTTCTGAATTCCCACTATCAAGCTGATGTCCCCTTACTTGTGTGGTCTATAGAAATTAAGACATTAATCCAGGTATGTTCTGATAGAGCCCTGCAGATTAGAAGCATTACCTTTTTGCTTCTGAAGTCTGTCCCCCTGAGGATACATCCCAACATTCTCTTGGCTGCTGCTGTCACCTTCTCACTGTGATCCTAGTGGTGCTTTTTAGGTGTGATCAACACACCAGATCCTTTTCCTGTTCTGCTGCCATCAGTTCCACTCCTCTCATCTGATACTTTATGCCATGGATGTTTTGGCCTAAATGTAGTACTTAGCAAGTGGTTTCACTGAACCTAAACTGTTAACTCTCTGCATAGTGAGCCAGCCTTTCCAAATCCTTTCCTAGACTCTTTCCCTATCATTCTCTGCCACAGCTTTTTGTCATTGCATATTTTATTCTGTTTTCCTTCAGATTTGTCCTGAAACAAAGAAGAAGAAAATTTGGTTCAAAGTCATGTGGCACTTCACTAGTTAGTTTCCTAATTCCTGACATCATTCCTCCCCCTGTATCCTCTTGTGACACTCCACTAGTCAGTTTCCTAATTCCCATCATTCCTCCCTCTGTGTCCCCCGTAGCACTCCACTAGTTACTTTCCTAATTCCCATCATTCCTCCCTTTGTGTCCCCTTGTGGCACTCCACTAATTTCCTAATTCCTGACATTATTCCTCCCTCTCTGTCCCCCTGTAGCACTTCACTAGTTACTTTCCTAATTCCCAACATCATTCCTCCCTTTGTGTCCCCCTGTGGCACTCCACTAATTTCCTAATTCCTGACATTATTCCTCCCTCTCTGTCCCCCTGTAGCACTTCACTAGTTACTTTCCTAATTCCCATCATTCCTCCCTTTGTGTCCCCCTGTGCACTCCACTAGTTACTTTCCTAATTCCCAACATCATTCCTCCCTTTGTGTCCCCCTGTGGCACTCCACTAATTTCCTAATTCCCGACATCATTCCTCCCTTTGTGTCCACCTGTGGCACTCCAGTAGTCAGCTTCCTAATTCCTGACATCATGCTTCTTGTCACAACTGTTTATGTCCTACCATTCAGCCATGCAGTAATACATTTCCTCAGTGTTGGTTGTACGCCCATCTTCTCCATTCTTCCTGTCAGTCTTTTGTCTGGAACTAAATTGAATGCCTTATTGAAGTCTAGGCAGGCCATGCCATTTTTGGTACTAGAATTACAATTGTCAAATTAATTTTTTTTCCAAAGCAGAACACAATTAGTTCTGTAGAGAAATGAAATGTCTTTCTTGGTTGTTCTAATGGAAAATGATTGGTAAACCTATCCACAAATTCCAGTGTCAGATCCATAACCAATAATCTATAATTATTTGGACTACTGCAGCATTTTCCAATGAAGGATAAATAACAAAAACAAGTGACTTCCTTAACCACAGATGGATAGAAGAAAGCGAGCTACTAGTAAATGATGCAGACTATAAAGGTACACAGCTGACACCTAAAGCAGCTGTAATTAACAGTGGCAGTAGCACATTCATTTCCCCCTCCCCCAAGAAAGGAAGAATGAGGAAATTAGTCAGCTCTCTCACTGCCAGACAAGACATTTTTCTACATCTGGACTGCTAGTGTCACAGTTGTTCTCTGTAGTGATACTTCAAGAGGCCTGAATAAATTACTAGGTAATCTTTGCACACAGAAGACACAGCTGAACAGCTTCACAGACGTAGTGCCCCTTCTGACTTTGCATTAATTCCTAAATGTATATGCAAAATCTTCACACAGCTTCATTAATCAAGGCAGTAGCTATCTTGATTTAATTATTCTGCATTGTCTTTTCTAAGGCTATTCATTATTTAAGTAATTAGGTAACTGTCATTATTCAGAATGTGTGCCCCACTTTAAGAAGACGATGTGTCACAGCTGAAACACCATGTATTCTTTCTTCATTCTAACCATGCCTGAATTTTTATTTCTTTATTGTTAATAATAGTGCATTTTTATCTTCACCTCAGTAAATTTGTTTTGGAAAAAAAAAATCTTCATTACATTAGGCTTTCATCACAACATGACGAGAAGAGTGACTGCTGCAAGACAAAGGCACAGCTTCAAGCTGGAGGTACACTGCCATCTAGTGACTGGAGTGAGTCAGGGCTTATAAACTGTTGGTGGCCAAGCCCAAAGATAGAGCAAAAGAAGGAGGTGAGGAAGACGGAGTCAGGATGATCTGCAGGATGCAGACAGCTCCATACAGAGCTACATGGGTTTGCTCTGGCTTCTTTCGTTCCTGCATTCTTCCTTGTTTGGAGATGAAGTAAGAAACCATCACCCTGTTTTATTCTGCCTCTGAAAAAGGAAAATAAATTCATAAGCATGTTATTTAATATTTTATGCTGGCGTTTGTTGTGTGTGTGTGTGTGTGTGTGTGTGTGTGTGTGTGTGTGTGTGTGTGTGTGTGTGTGTGTGTGTGTGTGTGTGTGTGTGGGGGGTATGTTTTGACTGCAAACCTGACCAGAATACCAAGGATGATGGCTTGACTGCAACTGCGTTATGCATGCTGGTGGCAGAAAGGTATTGGGAGAATAAGGGAGCGAAGGAATAATGTTTAAAGATTGATGCTTATATCAGAAATCCGTCTCCTCTTCCAGGTATTTCAGCTTGTGTTGTGGCAGTGACTAACTGAAAAGCTGGGTGGAGGCTTACAGCTGACATTCATAGGCTGTGGTTAGGTTTGTGTAAACAAATAATTAAAACCTTGGTGGATTAAATCTATGTATGTATTTCTGTGCCTTAGGTTTTGATATAAATGTATGCCCTTATACACTTTGTTTGGCTGATTTAGTATAAGGCTTTCATTCAGTACATTGAGCAAGGTATCTTGTGTCAGTCACAACTGCATTTTAGTTATAAGGTAAAATATTAAACATATGGGATATATCCATAATGAATTGTTATATTGCCTTCCCATATAAATGCCATCTTAAACACCTATTATTCAATATAGTCTGTTTTTTTGCATGTAGTTTAATTACAGGGACTATAGGTTTGTTCTCATAATGTACAATCCATTGTTGTAAGACAGAAAGATGATGAAGACTTTGACTTGCCGATATGTTTGGAAAGTTATTAGTGTTTGTCTCTGAGTGCATGTCTTACTGCTGAGTTTGTTTGCTTATTCTGTCAAAATAACAATATTAAGATGGTACAGAGTGAGTCTTATAAAAAAATTCTTTGAGCATAGGAAGAATAACTCTCAGTAGTAACAATGCCTGTATATTTTCTATCTCTATCTATCTAGCTATGTGTGTGTGTGTGTGTGTGTGTGTGTGTATATATATATATATATATATATATATATATATATATATATATATATATATATATATATATATATATATATATAGATATAGATATACATATATTATATATATATATATATATATATATATATGGTGTGTGTGTGTATTTTCAATAAGTAGGTGTTGCAATCACTATGTACTAAGCAGGTGTCGGTTGCTGGTCATAGGAAGGCCTCCGTTAATGGCTGTATTTTCATTATTGGCTCTCCTTACTTCTTTGGTTGTGTGAAGGTGCCTTGATGGATTTTGTCATTAAATGACTAATTAAAATTATTTGGCTCTACACTTTCTTTCATTTACTTCCTGCTGCACACTCAGGCAGTAGAAAGTTGCATCTGTTTCACATGTAAGGCAGCACTGGAGACATATTAGATTTATTAGAACATTTTTTCATCAGAGATTATAGCAAAACTATTTGTTTGGTAGTGTTTATGACCTTCCACTAGTGCAGATTTTTTTACATTCTTTTTGTGTGTGAGGCATACAAGCATAGGTAGTGATGAAGCAAGGCCTTTCATCCATCAGGCCACCTGAGGTTTGCAGCCATAACTATGCATCTACAGTTCCTTATTCCACTCTCTTTTGCACCCCCAAGCTATCTTTGAACCTATGTGCACAAATACTGCACCAGCCCACTAGCAGTGCTTTCCAGAGCTGCACAAAGTTATCCATAAAGTCAAAATTCTCAGCGTTCCTCATCACTGACAGCCCTGCCCCACCATCCTTCCATGATTTCTCTAAATCACCAAAGTGTCACCCGGAGCTGCAAACATCTAGATCAAAGCACACTCTCTCTACTGCGTACCTTCCCAATGCCCTGAGCCATTTCTTGCATACCATGCTTCACATTCTCTTTACTATGTTGGTAACCCTCTGTTACACATTCTGAACAATCCTGAGGTTCCTGATATGCCCTATGGAAGAGATTGTAGTATTTTAAGAAAGGTTTTATCAGCACCTACATTAATAGCACAATACACAGCATGAGTCACTCTGAAGGTGTTTATAACACACAATCATTTTATTCCTTTATCCCTGATAGGTATTCTCATCCTAATACTATTCCAGCATTTGCTAGAGCCTTGAGCTCCCAATGAATGACTCACCTGGGTCTGCTTACTCCATACTGGTATATTGTACTTTACCAAGGTCTGGTTCCTGATGCAACATGGACTGTACCAGGTGCTATGTAAATGCGTGTCTTTTATTTGTGAGCTTGGACAGTCTATAATGTTTCCATGTGCTTTATATCGTGCTCATTGTATAGCCTGTAACCACACTAGTTGGTTGGTAGAAAATTTTTATCCACAAAAACAATCACACCTGTGTGATGCTGCAGTTGACAGCTGATTGTCTAACAGTTTTGTGAATCATATGTATACTCTTTGGGACTGTAACATGCTGTATCTGTCACAGTGTTCCTGATCTGAGATGTTAGTGCCAGAATGGAGCTGATGAGATAGTAGACAGATCATCCAAATTAATATGAAAGGATTGGGCCTGGTCTTAAAAGAGCAGAGATCTCATTCATCTAGGGTGTTTCTGTTTCGCAATTGAAGATAATGTTAAAACTGTTGTGCTGTCACTTCTCTAGGATGAGGAGACATGCAAGGTGAGCATTGCTTAGCATTCCAATTTGACAGGTGCTGAGAAGCACTGGTGGTATCATGTGTCAACTGCCACTGTAGCAGCTAAGAAAAGGATGGCTGTGTGGCCAATGCATCTTTTTTCTGTATGGTAAGTGGGCTTCTATGACTAGAAAGCTGCCACCTAGCTGCTGGGATCTGTACTGCAGGACAGAGGAACCACTAAGCACTAATGTAATCATATGCCCCATAAAATGTATATGACTGACATCACTAGCACTTCTCCTTTATGACAGAAATAGTTGTAGTACATAGGAGGAGTAACCAATATGTATCAGTTTAGATTATGTTGTTACTCATCTTACATTCTGACCACAGCTGTGCTGGTTTGTGGGAAGTAGTGTCAGCCATGTAAATTGAAGAGCAGCTATAGCAGGTATGAAGCACAGTAATAAGGTAGTATATCCCTCAAGTGTACCTCATTATGAGGAACGTACTTCATTTGGGGTCTTAAAAAGTTCATGTTCTTCGAAATTCCTCAAAGTTCCACATTGAAAGAGTCTGTCACACATTCAGTATTAGAAATTATTTTAAATGAAATCCATGGCAAATTGAAATTAATCATATTAATTCATTAAAGGATCTTCTTTATAAGTAAAAACAGCATATTTTTAACCATCCTATGACCTTCCTAGTTGAAGTTGTTAGTAAGCCATTAGTATGTGTTCCACATTTTGCCCATTTGTTCCACATTATGAAGGCGAGTGTCCCTCATTGTGGTTATGGACGGTTGAAAGCTATGTGAAGGATCTGGCAACCCAAAATAAACTAGGAGTAATTGGTAATGTGGAGGCTGTGCACCTGCAGAATGTTTAAGAAATCCACAGCTGCACTCTGCTAGTACACCCAAAATGTGTTTCAGGACAAAACAACTGAATGTCTTAGTGAATAATATGTCAAGATTGAAATGTACAGTTACTCAAATGCTCTTTTCAGCATTTTAAAGGCATAAAGGGTAGCTGAACCTAAATAAATTAGAAAAATATTAACAATGTTTAGACTCAGTCAATTAATATTACTCAGTCAATGTGTGAAATCAAAGACCGTGTGTGTGTGTGTGTGTGTGTGTCTATATGTCTACATATATATATATATATATATATATATATATATATATATATATATAGGTGTACTTTTGAAGAACGAAAGTTAACTACTTCGAACTTCAAAAGTATTCCCACTCTAACACGAAAGTGCACTTTCGAAAAACCCGCTAGACCGAACGGGCTAGCAGTCATGGACCTTAGGGTTAGGGCACGGGTCATGGTAAGGGGATAGTCCTACTAGCTATCCCCTTACCCTAACCTTTGCCCTAACCCTAACATTCGTGACTACCGCACAACAGTAGAAGACATTCCAAATTGTGCTATGTCCTCCACTGTGGTGCGATAGTCACTGACCTTAGGGTTAGGGCTCAGGTTAGGGTAAGGGGATAGTTAGTAGGGCTATCCCTTTACCTTGGCCCATGGCTTAACCCTAAGGTCTGTGACTATTGCATGACAGTGGAAGACATTCCAAATCAGACTATGTCCTCCACTGTGGTGCGATAGTCACAGACCTCAGGGTTTGGGCACAGGTTATGGTAAGGGGATAGTTAGTAGGGCTATCCCCTTACCTTGACCCGTGCTCTAACCCTAAGGTCCATGACTATCGCACCACAGTGGAGGACATAGCCTGTTTTTCAATGTTCTCCATTGTGGTGCAGTAGGTTCTGTCTAGTGAGCTTAAGTGAAAGTGCACTTTCGTTAAAGTGCACTTTCGCTTAAGAGGGGATGTACTTTCCCATTTCAAAAAAGTGAATTTTCGTTGTAGGAAAGTACACCTATATATATATATATATATATATATATATATATATATATATATATATATATATAGTCCACTGAATTACATTGACACACCACAATGCTGATGGCCTATTGATCAATCACATTTGATTGACATATGCAGATGGCTGACTTATGTGATAGATTGACAATCCCTGGGTGGGGGAATACACCCTTTCACTGGGGAATTTGCGCTGTCAGAGTTAGTGTATATAATTAGCAGGGGGTGTCTCCCTGCAAAAAACAATGTTCTTTTTTTTTTGGTGCATTCGGCAAGGCTTTTCCTCGCACATGCACAGTTGACTTGTTGGCGTTTCCATTGTTGACCTTTGGTGATTGATGTTCTTGCTGTCAACACTGTGGTATGTCAGTGTAATTCAGTAATCCCATATTTAAATATATATATATATATATATATATATATATATATATATATATATATGGGTCTATATGACTTGGTTGACAGTTCATATGGTCAACTGTTTATTTGGTCGACAGTTCATTTGATCGACAAGCATTTTAGGTGGGGGGCTTCACCCCCCACACCCCCCAATGTGGAGGGCTGTGCCCCCCACACCCCCCCAACTATATATATCAACTCCAGGGTCGCACAACATTGGGGAAGGGGGCAAATGCTTGTCGATCAAATGAACTGTCGACCAAATAAACAGTCGACCATATGAACTGTCGACCAAGTCATATAGACCCATATATATATATATATATAAATATATATATACACACACACACACACACACACACACACACACACACATATATATATATATATACACACACACACACACACACATATATATATATATATATCTATGAGTTCCTTTCAGAATGTCGAATTTCCAAAATTGTGAATTTCATATGGTTGAGACCATATGATCGAAGTTTTGAAATCTCGAAATTCTGAACGGAGATCTGCATACAGCGCGGAATGGGAGATTTCCCTTTTTCTCGCTGTAGTGCGATCTCGGAGTTGGTATATTTAAGTAATGGGGGTGTGGGGGTGCAGGGGGGATTGCCCCCCCTTCAAAAACATCGAGAAACTTCTTTTTGTAATTTTTTTGGATTCATTTCAGAGTTTCAAGATTTCAAAACTTTGATCATATGGTCTCGATCATATCAAATTCGAAGTTTTGGAAATTTGGCATTGAATCCATATACAGATATATATTTATGTGTAGGGAATTGTTATTGTTTGAGAAGAGTGGTCTGTGTTTGTAACTGAAATTGGTGAAGAAAGTGATTTTCAAGTATAACAGCATTATTTATAACAATGTAAGTATATGTTGCAACTAGTAAGTGGGGATGATGTTCTTGTGAAAGATTGGTCTACATTGCTGCATAATACAGAGAACTAAGTAGTATTCAGTGAGTGGTATATGCCAATCTCATGTTAGTCCTCTGTTAAACACTGCTGGTTTTACTCTCTTGCAGTCTGGACACAAGTGAAGGCCCAGTGCAAAGGGTGATTAAAAGGTATTCATGCAGCTTTCTGAAATGAAAGTTTTTTTCTCATTGCTCTTTTTAAGAGAAAACATTGTTAGTTCTCTTTGGACAATCCTTGGCTACAAATGAACACTTCAGGTATGGTATTGCATATATCCTTGAACTAGTAACATTGTTTCAAGCATATAAGAAGTTGCAGCATTTATATTTTAGTTGCTTTTTATGCCTCGTAAACCTTTTGACACAAGTGCCTCTTTTCAGGGTGACCCAGGATCACTGCCTGATGAAGTGACTTGCTCACTACATTTCAATCTTGACATATTATTCACTAAGACGTTCAGTTGTTTTTGTCCTGAAACACATTTTGGGTATACTAGCAGAGTGCAACTGTGGATTTCTTAAACATTCTGCAGGTGCACAGCCTCCACTTGGTGTTCATTACCAATTACTCCTAGTTTATTTTAGGTTGCCAGATCCTTCTTACAGTACCGTATTACTGTGCCTCATACCATACATGACAACTGGAAAAAGCTCATTAGCAGCTCATAGCCTTAGTCCTTTTTACTAGACTGCCAGACTGCATTGATTGTCAGTGGAATTTCCTTGATAGGTGTTAATTTTAATGTTCAACACTTGGATAAGGACACTAGACAAATGCTTTTCTTGGCATTCAGTTCCCTTCTTTTTTGTATTAAGATCCACTAGGCACAAGTGTCTAACCTCAGAGGTGATCTGAGCACATTAGCATTGTTGAAAGACTTGTTTAGTCACACATAATGCAAAAGAAAATAATACTCAGACCCTGGTCTACAGGATGAAGGCCATTAGCAATATTTAGCATTAACTCCGCATGATATACCTCCATAGTAGGTATGATCTGAGACATAAACTAAATAAGTGATAAGTGGTATATCATTACAATACACAGAGCGTTGTGGGGGGGGGGGCAAGCTGTGATGGAACCATCTAATCAGATGACAAAACTTTTTAACACAAGATAAAAGTGGACACTGTGGAGAAAAAGTAGGAAGCAGAAGCCCTGAAAAGGAGAGTAAGCAAGATGTCTGTATCATTATACACCTATTTTGGCATGTGTATGTTAGTAATAAATATTACATATCCATAGCTGCGTATCTCACTGCAGATTATTCTGATGGGCATGTATTTATATAGTCACTGGCACAGTGCAACCAACACTGTCTCATCACTATTTCATGAGGCCTTCTGTACCATGTTTCTATCTTTGTTGCAGTTATTAGTATTTTTAACTCCTGCCTTCATTCTTCTTCTTCTGTTGCTGTCACTGGTGACTCATGAGGTGCTACTTTCGTCTGTTACTGCTATGTCACTGTTTATATAATTTTCAAATGTGTGTAAAATGTTCTTTGTTACACTCCTAGACTGTGTTTAAAAACTTTTATATCTACTGATGCTGGTTGGCGTAATGGTTAAGGTGTTTTATCTCACAGGAAAAAGGTATAGGATTTGATTATCACCTGAGCTGCATAGTTAGGCTTACAAGGGTCATTGTGGTCATTAACCTCGTATATGCCGATTACCTGATAAAGCATATCTCCACTGACAAAACAGATCTTAATTAAATATTGGCTGTAGATGTTTCCTTGCTCCTTCTGCTGTTCACCTCCATATATTCTTTTTTTTTTCAACTGTAACACTCTTTCATTTAAAGTCAGTGTTAGCCAAGTAAGGCCTATTTAGCATGACTGCTTATTTTCAGGCACAGTTGGGAGAGCTCTGGGTTTCAAGACATGTAGTAATCAAAGTGAAGTTTGTGTGACTCAATCTCAGGTCTACAGTTCATTTAACATCTCATCACCTTAACCACTAGGCTTTTGTGTTAGTGTTTATAGGTTAGTGACACTCATGCCCACTACTGAAGTAGTTATTACTTTCTGTACATTTTGTATTGTACTAATTGTATCTGTATATTTTGCACTATGTTATGAACGAATGACCTCTTTGATTATTCTCTGCACTGTACCTGCAATGTTCATTGTATACATTAATTTTTGTATATGTGATTTTGTTTGTTTCCTCGGAGCTTATCTCCACGGGTCTGTGCTGAAAATGGACATATATCCAGTTAGACTAACCCGGTCAACAAATGTAAAATAAATAAATAAAATAAGTTATATTAGTGGGTTGGAGTGTTGAGAAGATATGAAGAGTTTGCCATAAAAATAAGCTGTTTTCTTGAATGCTATTCCGGTATGCTACACTGTAGGACCTGCGTTATCTGGTGAAGGAATACTAGCTGTTTTTTATTCACTGTTTTGATTTCACACTGGTATGAATGAACTCTAGCAAACTAAGTCCTGCCCTGTATCCCATTAGCTGTAGGACTGAATTGTCTCTTGTTTACTTAATTATCACCTGCAGACTGCCACAGATCTGAGTTTGTAGCAGCACAATATTAGGTAAAGAAACAATATGTCTGCTTTCCATATCACCATACCAACTAGAAGCCTCTTAAGCCCATTAGTCTCAAATATCCTGACTTTTGCATCATATTTTTGGTCTGTTCCTCATAATATTTGTGATTTTATGGCAAATCACTGAGAACTGAAATCACTAAATAATGATATACATTTGAATTTCAAACTTCGTATTCTTCAGAAAATGCATGCTAATACAAATTCTGTAATCCTGACAACTATCTACATTTATAAGAGCAATATTTATAATCTGCCCCAATTTTTGGGTCTTTGACCGCCATTGTTTTAGGCTTTGTCTTGCACTAAGAGGTTGAGAGGTATGTAAGGGACCTGTTTAGTTATGCTAGATGGGTCACAGCCTAGTGACTGGACAGTATTAGCTTAAATGTCTGCAATACCAAGTAGTCCACCTTTCTGAGGTACGGTACATGCAAGAAGATATTTTGAACTCCTTATGACATTTACTAAAATGACTATAATTTCCTTAATTTTACACTGTTGTTAATTACCTCTCTAATGCCCCTTTAGAGAAGCCAGTAAAATCATTTACAATCTAAATTAATTAATTTTCCCACCATACATGCTTTAATAAGGCTATCATCAGGTTTATTGTTTTAATACTAATTTCTCCTTGGATTCCTACCCAGCCCTGCCAAAAATGTTGGCAAAGCTCCCTGTTGTGTTCTATTTGTGTCACTAGTTACAACTTAACAAACACTTTTCATCATACGTCTCAGTTTCTAACAGCAAGAAGTCTGGCCAACGCATAAGTAATGGGGGGACAAAGACCCAAAAATAGGTACACTTTTTAACTATTGTCCTTACAAACTTAGAAAGTTGATAGAATAAAGTATTTTGCATTCTCTAGAATTTTCTGAAGGGTATAAAGTCTATAACTCAAGTATCTACCATTATTTTCGCACTCCATTCCTCAATGATTTTCCAGAAAACACTGACTTTAAGAGAAACAGACCAAAAATATGAGGCAAAAATCTGGACATTCTACGAAAATCTGGACAGTTGAGAGGTATGCTCTTTATTTAATAACCTTGTCATTGCTTGCTCAGTATTCCTCTGTTTTCAAGAGTCTTGAAATATTACATTATCCCTTGTTTACACTTAATTTTCCCATGTACAATCATGTTATTTTTACAGTATTCCTCTTTTTTCAAGAGTCTTGAAATATTAAATTATCCCTTGTTTACACTTAATTTTCCCATGTACGATCATGTTATTTTTACAGTATTCCTCTTTTTTCAAGAGTCTTGAAATATTAAATTATCCCTTGTTTACACTTAATTTTCCCATGTACGATCATGTTATATTTACAGTATTCCTCTTTTTTCAAGAGTCTTGAAATATTAAATTATCCCTTGTTTACACTTAATTTTCCCATGTACGATCATGTTATTTTTACAGTATTCCTCTTTTTTCAAGAGTCTTGAAATATTAAATTATCCCTTGTTTACACTTAATTTTCCCATGTATGATCATGTTATTTTTACAGTATTCCTCTTTTTTCAAGAGTCTTGAAATATTACATTATCCCTTGTTTACACTTAATTTTCCCATGTACGATCATGTTATTTTTACAGTATTCCTCTTTTTTCAAGAGTCTTGAAATATTACATTATCCCTTGTTTGCACTTAATTTTCCCGTGTACGATCATGTTATTTTTACAGTATTCCCCCTTTTTCAAGAGTCTTGAAATATTATATTATCCCTTGTTTACACTTAATTTTACCGTGTACGATCATGTTATTTTTACAGTATTCCCCCTTTTTCAAGAGTCTTGAAATATTATATTATCCCTTGTTTACACTTAATTTTCCCGTGTACGATCATGTTATTTTTACAGTATTCCCCTTTTTTCAAGAGTCTTGAAATATTACATTATCCCTTGTTTACATTTAATTTTCCCATGTACGATCATGTTATTTTTACAGTGTTCCTCTTTACTACATTATCCCTTGTTTACACTTAATTTTCCCATGTTCGATCATGTTATTTTTACAGTATTCCTCTTTATTACATTATCCCTTGTTTACACTTAATTTTCCCGTGTACGATCATGTTATTTTTACAGTATTCTTCTTTTTTCAAGAGTCTTGAAATATTACATTATCCCTTGTTTACACTTAATTTTCCCGTGTACGATCATGTTATTTTTACAGTATTCCTCTTTATTACATTATCCCTTATTTACACTTAATTTTCCCGTGTATGATCATGTTATTTTTACTTAAGGTCGCACTTCATGACTTGCAGGTATTTTGCCTCTTCCTCAGTGGCCCTTGCCTACTGCAAGTCTGGGCTTCCCTACACCATGTTGAGCATAAACTGGACACATAATCCTTGTGATTGAGTTCAGCTCCTTGATGTTTAACTCCTCAGCCACAGCTTTCCATAAGAAATCACTGCAGGTGTAGTTTCTAAGAGTGTGTTGCCAGTGGTTCTTGATGCTGTTCCTTAACAGATGGACTACTTTGAAATGTGCATGGCCACAGTCAAGTTCTTAACTTTTATATTTTTACTCCTGTGCCTGTGAAGCCACCCTCATTCAGACTAGGCCCATACTTTCCTCTGCACTAGAGACATACTCAGCACAGTATGTGGGTAAGAGCCATCCAGGAGAAGCAGCCTGAAGGTTGTTTGTGCTCTTTATAGGTTCATAGGCAATTACTAGGCTAATGGAACAAGAGCCTTTTCAAGCCTAGCCAGTAATACCCAGGATGTGACAATATTATATCTTAATTCCCCAGATATGGGATGGTGTAGTATCAGGGCAGTGAGTCTTTGGGTGTTGGAGCCCCGAGTCATTTTACAGATTGCCTCTGTGCATAATGGATGTGAGCAGTACCCCAGGAGTGAATTTATGGTTCCCCATCCATTTATCTAAATTCTTTTTGAAGAGAGTGAGGGATGAGCTTTATTTTATGAAGATGGGAAATTTATTCCATAGACAAGGTAGCCTTTGTGATACGAATTTCACTCCAGCCAGTTCTGTTAGAGTCACAAATAAGGTTCAGGTCCATGTAACACGTAACCCTTGTTTCATTTTTCTTGTCAATGCGTAACATTTTTATCATGGCTGGATGGTAGAATGCCTTGTTGTTCAGGCATAAGTCACCTTTAAATAAATTATATGAGACAGAGTAAAGGGATTGGGCCTTTAGTTGGTCTGCATAAGACCTGTGTGTTACATTTTGTATTTTTTTAATGAAAAACCTCTGGGGCCACTCCAATTGGTGCAAGTTTTTGGTTAGGTACATGCAGTAGGGAGCACTTACTCGATTATGGGCCTGATTTTGGCTGAGTACAATGGTGTTATGACTTCCTTTGATCTTGATGCCACGGCTTTACTTATAAGTTGAACCACACAGAAGGATTTCCTCACTACTGTAGCTATGTGTGAGTCAAAGTTTAGGTTGCTATCTATATGTGTTCCTAGGTCCCTCACCACTAGGTCTGTTTTTAGGGGAGTGCTATCAATATTATAATTTGCAGGAATTGCTAATTTACCGAAGGGTATGATTACTCATTTTTAGCATTTAGTCTCAGGCTATGGTTTTGGCACTAGTCGTCATTTTTAGGTCTGTTAGTAGGATGTCAACATCATTTGGGGATTCAATGATTGCTCCCAGCTTATAGTTATCAGCAAACTTGGTGAGCCAGAGGCCCCCAACATTGGTCTTCACTTCAGCGAAGTATAAACTAAACAAGAGGGGTCCCAACACTGAGCTCTGTGGGACACAGCTAGTAACAGGATGTCCTTCATGGATGCATCTGCAGTCATAACAAGTGGGTTGTCCTGTCGTCAGGCAGCCCTGCAGTCGGCCGGATTCCAAAGTCCGGGTCCGGCTTCGGCTGATGTCGCACTCCTCCCGACGTCATCTCTGTTGGTCTTCGGGTATAAAAGCATCAGCCGACGCCATTTTCCTCAGTCTTTCTTGCCCGGGCTGGAAGCAGAAGCTGTTCGCAAGTGCCGGTCGGTCGGATCCAGAGATTACTTCTACCGAATACTACTTGAAGACTTCTAAAGCTAAGTACGGACACTTTCTTGCCTCAGCCGATGTCAGAAAAAGTTAACAATTGTTTAACCTGTGGGAAACAAATACCTCATAAAGATTTCCACTCATACTGTCTGCCTTGTTTAGGCCCAGCCCACGACGTAGCAGCCTGTTCGGCCTGTGCTTCTTTAACCGACGACGCTTAGGCGTCGGTCGGAGTTTGCAGAACAGTTTTTCGGTACTGATTTTGCGTACATTATGCCGTCGGATCCTCCGACTACCCCAAAACGCAAAGATAAAGACCGACACTCGCGTCCGCGGTTTCGCCGAAACCACGGTAAAGCAAAGTGTCTCGGTTTCGGCGAAACCGAGAAAACTGCTCAAAGTACAGCTGAACCTATTCTAACGACTGAGGCCCCTGCTACAACTCTTGAATCGACCTCAGAAATTTTACCCACTACGGTGGTTGACTTATCAGACACCATCCCTTGGATGTCTCTACCCCAGCACGTGGTGCTGCTAGGCCTCCAGCTGCCATGTCCATTAAGGCCTTCGCCAGGGCTAAAGCAGCCAAGACTACTAAATCAGTGCCTGTTAAACCACCCACATCCAGGCCCTCTTCTAGTTCTCAAATGCTTTCTTTGGCAGAAGATTTAATTTCCTTAATTAGAGGATCTCAACCTCACCCAGACAGGGCCTCTCAGCCCCCTGAGAAGAGACCTAGGGCAGAGCCCCCTGAGCCAGTTTCTACTGATGATTCTGCTGATGAATCAGACATAACTGATCAGCCTGAGGCTCCCTTCTCCAATTTTGAAGATTCGGATGCTGAAGAATCCATTCCAGCTGCTTCCCCACCAGAAGAATTCTCCTTTTGGAAACCTTGCATGCCATGCGAGAACAGTTCCAATGGCAGCAACAGGATTTTTCAGACTCCAGAAAAAGACTTAGGACCTTTCTGCACCTCCCACAGCACAGGCCCTTAGCTATACCTCCTGTTCTCTCTGTGGTGGATGATGCTTTCAATGATGTTTGCTCCGCTCCAGATTCTTTACCCCAGCCCCTGCCAAACCAGACAGATTTTACAGGGTGCCAGATACTCATCACCACCTTTACAAGGCCCCACTTGCAGACCCAGAAACTATATCCCAGGGTCCCAAGGCAGTAGCCGCGACCACAGCTAAAACCCTATTCCTTCTGAAAGGGAAGCAAGGTCACTAGACAGATGGGGTAAAGGTCTACACTTCAGCTACCCTCTGAGCTAGAGCTTTAAACTGTCAGTTACACATGATACAATACCAAGAGTTTATGCTTGATCAGTTAACTAAAAACTAACCACTGATGAATCTCTTGATAAGAAATATGTATTAGAGATGGTAAATAACATACAACAGGTTAGCAACCATTCCTTAAAATGTGGCTATGATGCACTGGAGGCTTCATTTAGATCAGCCATGACAGGCACAATGATAAGAAGGCATGCATGGCTAAAGGAACAAGCTTTACCGGATCATGTTAAAGCTAAGTTGCTAGATGCTCCTATGGACAAGACAAGTCTGTTTGGTACACCTGCCCAGCAGGTTATGAAGAAAATGGAAGAAAACACAAAATTTCAAAGGGGTAGAAATAGACGTTCCAGAGGCAGAAACCAATCCAGAGGAGGTGCCTACAGAGGACGACAGTGGCAAGGTAACAACAGAGGCACAGACACAGCCACTGCCACTACATCAGCACAACCGCAGTGACTTAATCCTAAATCCGCCTACCAGGGAACAAATAGCAGCCCCTCTAGGCGGAAAGTTAACCTTATTTTCAAAGAACTGGCACTACATAACAAAAGACAAGTGGATTTTACAAACCATAGATCAAGGTTACCGGTTTCACTTCCACACTTTACCAGTCAAAAGAGGAATGCCAAATCTACCTCCAAATCAAAAAACAGAGGCTCTACGTCAGATAATTGAGTTAGCAAACATGAGAGCTGTGGAAAGAGTGCCAACAGCAGAACAAGGAAAGGGGTTCTACTCCAGACTATTCCTAGTTCCAAGAAAGGAAAAAAGTTGGAGACCAATTCTCGACCTGTCCACCTTAAATACATACATCATTGTCCCAAAATTCAAAATGCTGACCCTACAGCAACTTCTTCCCATGCTGGGCAAGGAGTCTTGGCTGGTAACTCTAGATCTCAAGGAGGCATACCTGCACGTCCCCATTCGACCAATCTGCAGAAGATACCTCAGATTTCTTGCAGGATCAGAGCACTATCAATTCTCAGCATTGCCCTTTGGCTTATCTACTGCCCAGAGTATTCACAAAATGCCTGGCATCAGTAATCGCTCATTGCAGACTACAGGGAATTCAAATTTACCCATACCTGGACGACTGCCTGCTACAAGGGGACAACAAAAGCAAGCTGACAACAGATTTACAAAGGGTCATTTACTTGCTACAAGGACTGGGATACACAGTCAACTTACAAAAGTCAAGACTGATACCATCCCAAACAAGGACTTTCTTGGGAATTGGACACAGTACAACAAATGGCATTCCTGACTACAGAAAAACAAAAGAACTTCCTCTTTACTTCTTGGCACTAACAAAACTGAACAAGTTAACAGCAAGAAAAGTTCTACAGGCCTTGGGCTTCATGGCATCATGCATAATCTTGGTCCCATTTGCCAGACTACATATGAGGAAACTACAGTGGTACCTAAAGAATTTATGGTCCCAACACAGACACAGTCTAGAAACAGAAATCCCACTAATTCCATGCTTAAAACAGGAGTTCCTATGGTGGGCTCAGGCATGCCAGTCAAACCCAGGCCTACCCTTTCGCAGATGTCAACCAAGCCAGACCATCACAACAGACGCTTCAGACCTAGGATGGGGGCCCACATGCTGGACAAATGCGTGCAAGGATTGTGGACACAGGATCAACTTCACCTGCACATCAATCTAAAAGAAATGCTGGCAGTAAAACTGGCAATCCAAAAGTTCAAACCATTTCTCAAAGAGGGCCAGTTGATGATAAGGACAGACAACACCACAGTCATGTGGTACATCAATAAACAGGGAGGCACTCATTCATACCCCTATGCAGAATGACCTTGGAGCTGTGGACCCTGGCACTCAGCTACAACATTCAGTTGCAGGCAATATTTGTACCAGGGAAAGACAATACTCTGGCAGACATATTAAGCAGAACCACTTGGATGCCCACGAATGGAAGCTGCACCGGACATCTTCAAGACCATCTCAAGAAATGGGGAATGCCACAGATAGACCTATTTGCATCACCTCTCAATTACCAGCTCAAAAATTCTGCACAAGGACATTCCGCCCACTAGCATGGAAAGTGGACTCACTCTCCTTCAACTGGAAAGGCCTAACAGCATATGCATTCCCACCTCTTCCTTTGATACACAAGGTACTGCTAAAAATAAGGGAAGAACGTCCAAGGATAATCCTGATAGCTCCAAACTGGCCAAGACAACACTGGTACCCACTACTGAAGAGCATGTCTCGAACAATATGTGGCCAATACCACTGATGCCTTTGATGTTAACTCAGAACAACTACAGCATCATACATCCAAACCTAAAACGCTGCAACTGACTGCATGGAACATCACATAGCAGCAGCTAATCCAGAACTTTCCCAAAGAGTTAAAGACATTATTCTTGAAGCACGCAGACCTTCAACAAGAAGGAACTATGCTGGAAAATGGAAAAGGTTTGTCATTTGGAGTACGGAAAGAGGAAAAGATGTGTCAAACATAGATATGCCTAACATTCTGGAGTATCTGGCGAACTTCTTCATTCAGGCCTGTCCTACTCCTCCATCAAGATACATGCATCAGCTATTTCAGCAGAATACAGCTTTGATCCACCTGTTTTTCGCACCCTTTGCTCAGGCAGTTCCTCAGAGGAATCAAGAATGTAAAACCTCCAAGGAAACCACCATTACCAGCTTGGGATTTAAACTTTGTGCTAGAAAAGTTGACACTATCACCCTTTGAACCAGCAGCAACAGCAGACCTACAACACCTGTCATGGAAAACTGCTTTCCTACTGGCAATTACTTCAGCAAGGAGGGTTTCAGAACTACAGGCCTTAATGGCAGTGCAACCCTTCCTAATCTTCCACCAAGATAGAGTGTCCTTGAGGACTAATCCTACATTTATGCCCAAGGTGGTATCCAGAGTGTCTTTAAACCAGGCAATCCACCTACCTACCTTCTTTCCCAACCCACAAAACAGAGGAAAGAATACTGCATACCTTGGATGTACATAGACAGCTACGCTACTACTTGGACAGAACAAAAATAGCAGAAAGACTGACCAACTCTTTGTAGCCTACGCAACAGGAAGGGAAGGAAAAGCTATTTCCAAACAGACAATCTCCAAATGGATAGGAAATTGCATACGATACTGTTACTCCTTCCATGAAAACCAATTCCACAGAACATAAGACCTCATTCTACAAGGGCAACAGCCACTACCACAGCCTTCTTACGAGGAGTGGCAACCAAAGACATTATTGAGGCGGCTACTTGGACCTCCGTGCATACATTTGCCAAGCATTATAATTTGCCTCTTTATTCCAGATCCCGAGCAGGGTTTGCCACTGCTGTACTGCAAGGGATCCTAAACACACCATAATCTACTTTTCTCCTCCTCCCTAGTTGGCTATGGTATTCTACCCACTTGTTATGACTGCAGATGCATCCATGAAGGACATAGTACAGTTTTGTACCTACCATAAATGTAGATGTCCGAACTGGATAGCATCTGCAGTCAGGATTACCTCCCTCCTTCCCTCTGTGGTACTCCTAGGGTGTTTACCCTCCTAATAGCTAGCTTTTGGGGAGTCTTTATGGTGTATTTGTTTGTATATATGTACATATATGCTTATTGCTGTGTTTACCTCTATCTATTTGGAAACATTGGCATCTATCCAAATTTTAGCCTGCAAGAGGGCTACTGGCATCTGGGGCAAGAAACACTGAGGAAAATGGCGTTGGCTGATGCTTTTATACCCGAAGACCAACAGAGATGACGTCGGGAGGAGTGCGACATCAGCCGAAGCCGGACCCGGACTTTGGAATCCGGCCGACTGCAGGGCTGCCTGACGACAGGACAACCCACTTGTTATGACTGCAGATGCTATCCAGTTCGGACATCTACATTTATGGTAGGTACAAAACTGTACTTTTCTTATTGGAAGTGGATTCACCTGTCTGGACAACATGTATCCTGTCAGTGAGACAGTTGCCTAGCCATCTGCTGATGTAGGGTTATATGCTTAAGTCAATAAGTTTATCGATGATCCCCAGGTGAGGGAGTTGTATTGAAAACTTTGGCCAGGTCTAGATAAGTGGTGTGTACCATTTTACCCTCATCCATGGCCCTGATGACTTTCTCTTGCTAGCATCCTGATAAAAGAAGGGAATTTCTATGGCCTTGCCCCCACACTTGGTGATATCATGAGCTCCTGCTTCACTGCAGGGGCTACCCATGTGCTACTCTCCTCCATACATGCATGCTCTGTGACATATAACAACAAGGGGTACCATCACTACCTTAAGTAGCTACAGCCCACATCCTTCCTTGCACTTGCTCCCTGCTTCATGCAAGGCTCAGCTGGCACTGAATTAGCAGTCATTCTGGCTCAGAATCAACTTCTTCTCCCCCACTTCTGATGGATAAGCTATATGCTGCTCAGTCCTAACCTCCTCTGCCTATCATTTCCAGCTCCTGAGCTGCTACTCAGAAATGAGTTATCAGGGTTTTATTTCCCTGCACCATGGAGCCAGGCAGAATGCATCTACATATTTATATTGCAATTTAAGATAATCCTCAGTTTTTCCACAATCCTTGTGCCTCTGCACAGTTTTACAGCATACTGAACTGAGTTGCTAGCAGGTTAACTAGAAAAAGTTCAGCCACTGAGCATTTTTCATTTTACCACCTGCTTTACATTGTTTACTTAAAGTCATGCTTTATCTGCATTATTTGCTGTGTCACCTTTTTAGCCTTCTGGAAATAATTTGAAGTGAAATATGAAATAAACAATAAATGTTTTAGAAGTATTTATTTTGACACTGATAATAAAATCATAGTAAATGCATTTATGTGGGAGGTATGAATGCACACACACCACAAGGACATACACTTGCACAAGCAGAAATGAAGGCTACAGTCAGCTTTAACGATATTGTCTGTGTTTGGTGTACAGGCCTGTAAGGGACAGTTCTTGGGAGCATTCCATGTCTTCATTTCTGAAAGTGCTTCATTGTTTTCTAAAAAAAATTTGTCAAAGCATCTGTTTTCCTGATATCAACAGCTAGGCATCCTCTCTGTAGAATACAGCACCACGCATCATTAATACAGGGAAACTGAATAACAGTTAAAGAGTGCTGTGTACTGGGAATATGAAACAAAAGGTTGCATGTACTATATTACTGCAAATACGTTTCTTGCAGCCTCAACTTGTACAGTAGTGTGGTCTAACATCTGCAGTGATGCCTCGTAGGACAGTGTGGTCTAACGTCTGCAGTGATGCCTCGTAGGACAGTGTGGTCTAACGTCTGCAGTGATGCCTTGTAGGACAGTGTGGTCTAACGTCTGCAGTGATGCCTCGTAGGACAGTGTGGTCTAACATCTGCAGTGATGCCTTGTAGGACAGTGTGGTTAGAAGTCTGCAGTGGTTCCTTGTAAGGCAGTGTGGTTAGGAGTCTGCAGTGGTTCCTTGTAAGGCAGTGTGGTTAGGAGTCTGCAGTGGTACCTTTGTAGGACAGAGTGGTCCAGAGACTGCAGTGGTAACTTGTAGGAGGGTGTGGTCAGGAGTTTGCAGTGATACAGTGTAGGGTAGTATGGGCAGGAGTCTACAGTGTTACTTTGTGGGGTAGTGTGGTCAGGAGCCTGCAGTGGTACCTTGTGGGGAAGGGTGGTCAGGTGTCTGCAGTGGTACCTTGTAAGGCTAGCATGATCAGGAGTCTACATTGGTACCTTGTAGCATAGGATGATCAGATGTCTAAAGTGGTACTTTGTGGGGTAGTGTGGTCAGGAGTCTGCAGTGGTGCCTTGTGGGGAAGGGTGGTCAGGTGTCTGCAGTGGTACCTTGTAAGGCTAGCATGATCAGGAGTCTACATTGGTACCTTGTAGCATAGGATGATCAGATGTCTAAAGTGGTACTTTGTGGGGTTGTGTGGTCAGGAGTCTGCAGTGGTACCTTGTGGGGAAGGGTGGTCAGGTGTCTGCAGTGGTACCTTGTAAGGCTAGCATGATCAGGAGTCTACATTGGTACCTTGTAGCATAGGATGATCAGATGTCTAAAGTGGTACTTTGTAGGGTAGTGTGGTCAGGAGTCTGCAGTGGTACCCTCTAAGATAGTGTGGTCAGGAGTTAAGAACTTTGGCAGGCAAGAAAATTCTTTCTAATTAATGGTGTGACATATAACAGGATTAATTGTGATAAAGGTGACCAAATTAACTTAAAATAAATAAAAAAATAATTAATAATCAAAAATATCACAATTAAATGCAGAAAGGTAGCATGGTTGTTGACTGATACATTAAAGTTGTTCCCCTGCCTGACTGTAATATATACTATTGGGGGAAATGAAGGATGGGCAAATGTGAAAGTAAAGGTCCCTAAATATAATATTAAATGAAAAAGGAAGTGTATATATAGTTCCTTTGCTTCCACTGTCATTTGTCTCAGCCTCTGAAGTCACATTCTTCCTTCAGATGCTGCTGTCATCAAAGTGTCTTATATTTATGCTATTTTTCTAGAAGTACTTTATTATTTCTAGCAATAAGCATGTCTTGGACTGAGTAATTCTTTAGGGCAAGGCTTTTCATTTCATGTTTTTTTTTCCATACTTATTCATAGCAAAGTTCCTGGACATCCTGGCTACAGCTTGCAGCACTAGAAGTAAATTCTGCATGGTGATGTGATATGCACATAGCAGTTAACAGTTACATTTATAAAAACAGAAATTGAAAGGCTGTAGAACAAAAATATCTAGAAGCAAAAAATACACACTGAAGAATAAAAACTATAAAGTTTTAAAATAAAATTACATGTTTAGGACAGTGTTACACCTTTAGGGCAGTGTGTTCTGTGAGGCTGAATCTTCAGAAGTTGGAAGTTACATGCTGGTACACACTGACAACAGAAAGCATGTCTTGACTTTATATATATATATTTTTTTCCTGAAATCCTCCACCACTATGGCCTTGCTATATTGAATTTAGAAAGTCTTCTTTTATATTCTAGACCATGTAAAATATGAATTGGTGACAATTTAAACAATAAGCTAGAGGTAAAAGAAGTTAATTGGCAGATTTCATTACAAGGAGATAAGCCACCTGACTTAAATGAAAACAATAATTTAATATCAAATGTTTGTTAAAGTCACAATGTCTTTAACTCTTTATTGCAACTGATTTTCATAAAAACTAATGTTTAAATTATAGTATAGCAAAGTACATTTTATGTAACTAGCTTTTTAAGGATACTAATTAACTTGGTCATGTGATAAGTTTTTAAAGGAAGTATAAGAAGGAATGGTTGATTCACAAAGTTTATTGTTCTGATGAAGTTCTACTGAATAAAAGAACAAAAGCATTTGGCTTAAAAATTGCTTGCTGTTTGAACTCTTGAAGCTGAGGTTTGACGAGTGTCTGTACATCCAAAGATGCTATTTTGTTGTTTTTTTTAGACTTGATTTGTGAGTATTGGTGTCTTGTGGTGGCCTTTTAGAAGTTTTTGAATATATTGTTTAAGACTTTCAGTGTATTTTGTTTGGTAATATTGTTTCCTTGTTGTGTTTCATTTGGGCAGAAAGGTTGCATGATGGCCTCATCCATATTTAGGAGGAAAGCTTGAGTTAGCAAATTCTGATGGAACTACTTGGTTAATTATATGGAAGAGTTTTCTATTAAAGAAGTCTTCAACCATATGCAGTGTTTAGAACTTGTAGATGTATGCCCAGTAGGTATGCAAAATAAAGTTTTATAGGTGATTGGCCAAAATTGTGACATATAATGTAGGTAGAAAAATACGTGATTTCATAGCTCTCAACCTCTTGGCACAAGAAATTTGGGCAAAGCCGAAAATAATGAGGGAAACAAAGGTCCAAAAATAGACAGATTTTAAATATTGCTCTTATAAGCTTAGAAAATTGCTACAGTAGAAGGTTTTATGTTAGCATGCATTTTCTGAAGGATATGAAGTCTAAAACTGAAATGTCCTGTCACTATTTAGTGACTTCAGTCCTCAATGATTTTCCAGAAAGCCACAACTTTTATAAGGAGTGGACCAAAAAATATGATACAAAAATCAGGACATTCTGCAGAAATCTGGACAGTTAAGAGGTATGCGTGACTTTAATGATATGCAGCAGTTTCCATATTTAAATGGTTAAATAAAAGCAGTTTGGTCAACGAAAAAAATTTCTGTTAAAACATAATAAATCTGTTCCACTGGAGTTCATCTGACTGGTAAAATATAACATTCATGCAAGTCAATTTAAATGCAAGCCAATTAAAAACATCTAATAACATCACAAACTGCAGGTAAACTCGTATGTCATCAGTTGTCAACCAAGCTGCCCTTATCATTTATAACTTGTCTTAACATGATTTTTTAGCAAATAAAAGTTTATGGTTGACTGGATTGCTTTTATTAGTTTGGTTTATTTGGTCTCATATTTTTATACAACATTAGGCTTATTTTTTATACGATATGGAAGGTTGAAATGTGAGCCACGGTGGTACAGCAGTAGCATTGTTGCCTCACAGCAAGAGGCTCTCCTCTTCGATTCTTGGCTGGAGTGCCTTCTGTGTGGAGTCTGCATGTCCTCCCCGTGTTCGAGTGGCCTCCGAAAGACATGCGTGAATGGGCGTGCCTTCGTTGAAGGTTGGGCGTCGGGCTGGCACCTCAGCACCATAAAAATCGACTGCCAATCATTAGCGGACTGGAGTTCCGCTGTGGTGACCCCTAACCGGGAAAAGCCAAAAAGACAAACAAAAAACATGGAAGGTTGAAATGTAATTACATGAAGTAGCTGCCTGCATGCAAATGAATTTTCTGTGATTTAATATTGTGACTTGGATCTGATCTAGAATACATTTGCTGCCTGAAACTTTATCTATAGATGTTAATTGACATCTGATTTAGGGCAGACCATACATGTTAATCAGTATGAAATGTAAGCCTTATTACTGTCTCCCAATAAAGTTTATTGTTGCAGGGAATTATTTGTTTTGGTTTTTAAGTTGGTTAAGTAGTGCAGGGTATTATCTAATAGCAAGATAGTGTATTTAGTGTTATATACAGACTAGCATTGATCCTGATTTTCTTGTTCCTAAGTCTGTTTATGGATTCTCTATTTATTATTGTGTAAAGGTGCACTGGATGTACTGATCAACTGATACTGACATAAATTGGTACCACAGTAAGTCTTGAACTTTTTTATTCATTTGTTAACTAGTTAAACCCACTAGGCACAACTCTATTTGCAGGGGTGACCTGAGAGTGCTCAGAGTCATTCATTTGGCAAATGGAGACTGAGGGAATCAAACCTTGGGCTGCATGGTGAAACTTGTTAGCAGCTCATAGTCTTAATCCACTGTGCTAAACTATAGTTTCAATGTGTTCTACATGCATTATAACTAGTTGGAATACTGCAGGCATTAAGTGTATGAAATATGACCCACATTTCATAAATATCTAATATGTCAGTTTTGCACTGATCTCTATAAAATAAATTTATTGGCTTTGTTCATAGAAGAAATACACGTTGTTCATAGGCAAGCACTAGGCTAGCTGTCCTTGTGGGCCATTTTAAGCCTAGCCAATTTCCTTTCCACAGTGCAAAATCAAACTCTGTACCTTGTGTCTGTGAGGTAAACACCTTAATCATTATATCAACCCCAGAAGTGTTTGTTACACTTTTAGCACTGATGGATAATATTTTTTAAGAAAAGTGCTTGTGATAGTTACGTAAGTACCTGTAGCCTGACAAGGATTATATTAGGCACAGGACCAGGAATGGGTTTAATATTCCTGTTGAGTTCAAACTGTAGTATCCTGTAATATTTCATACTTAACAGGACCAGTGTACGTTTCTAGCTATAGGATTATAATTTTTGTTGAGGTAATAAAAGCTTATGATGTGTGATGTCAAGTTTAGAGGTGTGGATATGCAAGCAGAGTTTCTTGAAGGAGTAAGAGTTTAGAATTTGATACAGTTTCATCTGATATCCTGATCAAGTTATATAATATGTAAGTAACAGAAACATATTAGTATGACTAGAAGCAATTTGATTACTATCTTACTCTATATTTGTAGTTGTTTGCTGATGTCCAGAGCAATTGTTTGTGTGATTGCATGTGCAACATAATGTCAGAGGATCAAGCTGTTTATGAAAAAGTGATTTGGGAGGTAGGGGGATGGGGGTCATATAGAACTGGAGCCCTACAGCCTTTGTAGTGGAGTTCTGTATGACCTTGGTCATTCATGTATACCATGGTGCACCACTAGACACAAATGTCTCTCTTTCTCTCTCTCTCTGTTTCTTGTTTTCTCTTTGTCTCTTAGAATATGAATCTTGCTGTCCATCTTTTTTTAGATGTAGTTCTGGTTATCCATCCTTATTTGAATAGTGCTCTGGGCATTCATCTTTCTTGGGTATGGACCTGGTCATTCATATTCTAAAATGTCTTGTTTTGTACTTGTCTTCTGACATCTTCTACCATCTAACTAAAACAAACCAAGGAAACAATACAAACTCTTCAGAAACCACAAAATACTGGAATGAGACAGTTCATACAGCAGTCCGTATAAAAATTAAAGATTTAATCCACAAAATATGTCCACAAGGTATTAGTGCTTTCATCTTAAAAACTTTTAAAACTTCATCAGATACATTATATTTCAGGTTCTTAGTCATTTAAGTAAACTCTGCTGGTCATCTGACATTCCTGAATTGTTAAATTTAAAGCAATATAGCCATTATATAACAGGTCCCTCTAAATGTACCATTATTAAATAAATCTTGATATATAAATTATTGTGTAATCAGTTAAAACATTATTACTTGAAAAGAGCAACTGGATACTTATTATAAGACAGAATTATCTCTCCCATAATTTTAACTTTAAAATTGGGGCAATACTAACAATCATTTAGCCACGGTTACCTATATACTTCCGACTGCAACTGCCATTTCAGCTCATGTTGCTTTAATATTGCTGTCAAAGGACCACCCCTTATATCCTTTTCTACCCTTTCTAAAATGCTAAATTTAAAAGTATGTTCAGGTTGTTCACACAAATGCCTGAAAAGAGCATTTGTAGATGTTCATCGTGCATACAGCTGCAGTCATTACAGATGGGGTTATCCTGCTGTCAGGCAGGTCCTCGGTCGGCCGAATTCCAAAGTCTAGGTCCAGCGTTGGTTGTCGTCGCTTCTTCCCTGACGTCAGTGCGGCAGGGGTATAAAAGAGGCAGCCGACGCCATCTTCTTCAGTCTTTCTTGCTGCGCGGTGCCTGAAGCAGAAGCGGTTCGCAAGTGCCGGTCGGCCAGCTCCTGAGATTTACGAAAATATTTCAGCCGAAGTCTTCTTGAAAGCTAAGTACCCCGTTCGGGAAACTTTTCTTGCCTCAGACTGATGTCAGACAAAGTTAATAATTGCATTTCATGTGGGAAGCAAATACTGCATAAGGATTTCCACTCTTTCTGTATACCTTGCTTAGGCCCAGACCACGACGTCTCGGCCTGCCATTTTTGTGCTAGATTCAACAAGCGCACTATTAAGCGCCAGGCGGAGTTTGCCCTTCACTATTTTGGCAAAAAATTTAATTATATTATGTCGTCGGATACTCCAACTCCAGTTTTGAGTAAAAGACGCAAAGATAAGGACCGACATACGAGGTCCGCACCGACTACTGAGACCACGCTAAGGCCGACTACCGGTTCTCCGGTGCTCAGCGAGCACCCTCGCAGCCCTGAGTAGCGATGACACTACATTACCGGTGTCTTCAGTACCCGAGGTCGCAGGCTCCTCGGTCCCCATTCCTACTGCAGCTACCGACGCCACTCTTGGCGGGGAAACTCAGAGTTTAGACAGGCCTGCCATTTCTCAAGGTGTCTTCAGGCCTTCCTCCTTCTCTATTAAAGCTTTCACTAAATCTAAAGCAGCCATGAAAACCAAAAAACAGGGTCTTCAGACCCCCTCTCAAGGCCCCATGCCTAAGAAACAGATGCTCAAAACGGCTGAGGATTTGATTACTCTTATCAGGGGTTCTCAACCCCCCTCTGACAAAAGGCCCAGATTAGAGGAAGGCTATCCTTCCTCAGATCAAGCCTCTATTACCTCAGAACATTCTGAGGACCAGGATTATGCTTATTCCCCTTTCGAAGACTCTGATGCAGAGGAGTCTATTCCCTCGGTCTCCCCCCCTGAGGACTACTCTTTTGGGGAAACCCTACATACATTGAGGGAACACTTTCACTGGGAAGGCCAAGATTACTCAGATTCCAAGAAAAGGCTCAGGGAATTTCTTTTGCTCCCCCAGCATAGGCCCCTGGCTATCCCTCCTGTTTTAGATATTTTGGATGATGTGTACACAGAAGCCAGCCTTAATCCAGATTCTTTACCTCCAGCCCCTGTTAAACCAGACAGGTATTACCGGGTTCCTGATTCTCACCAGTTCCTTTATAAAAGCCATACTGCTGACCCAGAAACTATTTCACAGGGTCCCAAGGGAATTAAGGCCTCCACTGCTAAAAACCCATTACCTTCAGAGAGAGATTCCAGAGCTTTAGAAAGGTGGGGGAAAAAGGTGTACACCACGGCCACTTTAACCATGAGGGCATTAAACTGTTAATTCCATATGTTAAAGTATCAACAGTTTTTGTTATCTCAGTTGAAAAGCAAAATGACACAACCAGAACAACCAGATTTAAAAGAGTTGCAGGATTTGTTGCATGGTGCAGAGCAAGTGGGTAAACATACCTTGCAGTGTGGTTTTGATGCTTTAGAGGCCTCATGTAGAGCTGCTGTTACGGGTCTGTTATACGTAGGCATGCTTGGCTCAAAGAGCAAACCTTACCAGATCATGTCAAAGCTAAATTATTAGATGCACCTCTTCAAAAAGATGTATTGTTTGGTGTTAAAGCTGAGGAGGTACTAAAGAAAATGGAGGAAAAAGCGAAATCAATGCAAACAGTGAAAGATTTTCTGCAGGTACAACCTCCACGTTTCAGCAGAAACTGGCCTGCAAAAAATTGGTCCTTTCCAGCCACGGACAGACCTCAAAGGGGCAGATACAGACGCCCAAGGGGTAGAGGGCAACCTGAAGGATCTTTCAGAGCCAGACAGTGGCAAGCACCAACCCCAAGAGGTGGAGAAGATAGATCACAGTCATTTAGAAAACAGACACAATGACTTCCCCCTATACCTGCCAAGCAAAGCTTTAATGGCAGCACCTTTGGGCGGAAAACTGTCATTATTCTCAAAAAATTGGCACATTGTTACAAAAGACAAATGGATTCTGGACATTATAGACAGAGGCTACAGGTTCCGCTTTCACACCCTTCCAAAAATGAGAGGCATGCCAAACCTGCCACAAAATCAAAGGGCAGAGGCACAAAAACAAATTTCAGCTATCATGGACATGAAAGCGATTCAAGAGGTACCTGCAAAAGAACAAGGTCAAGGGTTTTATTCCAGACTATTCTTGGTACCAAGGAAAGACAAAGATTGGAGACCTATCTTAGACCTATCCATCCTAAACACATATCTACAGGTACCAAAATTCAAGATGCTCACATTACAGCAGCTTCTTCCCATGCTGGGCAAGGAGTCTTGGCTGGTAACATTGGACCTCACGGAGGCATACCTGCATGTCCCTATCAGGCAAGATTGCAGAAGATACCTCAGATTTCTTGCAGGTTCAACCCATTATCAATTCTCTGCATTGCCCTTTGGCTTGTCTGCTGCGCCCAGAGTGTTTACGAAATGCCTGGCATCAGTAATCACCTTTTGCAGACTACAAGGAATACAAATCTGCCCATATCTGGACGACTGCCTGATCCAAGCGGACAGCAAGGACATACTACTGCAACACCTGGCGTTTGTAATAAAACTGTTGAACTTCCTGGGATACACAGTCAACAAAAAGAAATCAAAACTAATACCCTCTCAACAAATAATTTTCCTGGGTGCCAGCTTGAATACAACCACCCAGATGGCCTACCTCACGCCAGACAAACAAGGGCAACTGTCTCAATACTTCAGCAAAATGGCAACTTTCTCCAGGCTGACTGCAAGGAAAGTCCTGCAGGCTCTGGGATTCATGGCATCTTGCATCCTACTAATCCCATGTGCAAAGCTGCATATGAGGAAACTTCAATGGTACCTAAAAAACTTATGGTCTCAACACAGCCACAGCTTGGAAACAATTATACCACTCATTCCATGCCTTCAAAAGGAATTTCTGTGGTGGGCTCAAGCATGCCAAAGAAACACAGGTCTCCCTTTCTGTGTACTGCAAGCAACTCAAATCATCACAACAGATGCCTCAGACTACGCCTGGGGAGCACACATGACAGATCAGTGCATTCAGGGAAAATGGTCCCAAAAAGAGAAGCACCTACACATCAACCAAAAGGAAATGCTAGCCATGCAAAATGCTATTATGACCTTCAAAAACCTACTGCATCCAGGCCAGCTATTGATAAGGACAGACAACACCACAGTGATGTGGTACATAAACAAACAGGGGGGAACTCACTCATACCCCCTGTGCAGGCAAGCCATGACCCTATGGAACACAGCACTGGAATTGCAAATTCAACTACAGGCACAATTCCTGCCAGGAAGGAAAACACACTGGCAGACAACCTAAGCAGAAATATGACAGATCCACACAAATGGAAGTTGCATCCTCAAGTTTTCACAAAGATAACTCAGGCATGGGGACAGCCAGACATAGATCTCTTTGCTACCCACAGAAATTACCAGTTGAAAAAATTTTGTTCAAGGACCTATCATCCACAGGCCTGGAAAGTGGACGCACTTTCTTTCAATTGGACAACGTTGACAGTCTATGCCTTCCCGCCTCTTCCTCTGCTGCCCAAAGTTCTATTAAAAGCCAGAGCAGAGAGGCTGAAAATGATTCTCATTGCTCCAGACTGGCCAAGACAACACTGGTATCCACTCCTGAAGAGCCTGACACATTCCCCACCATGGATCCTACCTCTAGTCCCTCTTCTGTTGTCCCAGCACAACTACAAAACCCTTCACAGCCTGCTCAAAACCCTAAATCTAGCTGCATGGAGAATTCCTTGGTTTCCCAACAGACTCTCCTCTCCAAGGAGGTGCAGGATGTCATCTTGGAGGCCAGAAGACCTTCTACTAGAAAAGCCTACTCCGCCAAATGGAAATGATTTTGGGCCTAGAATCATGAAAAGGGCCAGAATCCTTGGGTAATAAATTTACCTCAAATTTTACAGTACCTAGCTGAGCTGTTAAACAGTGGACTTTCCTTCTCCTCCATAAAAATCCACGCTTCAGCCATTTCTGCACAATACAACACAGATCCTCCTTTATTCTCTCATCCTCTCTTAAGGCAGTTCCTCAGAGGGGCAAAGAATATAAAACCCCCAAGGAAACCACCAGCCCCTGCTTGGGACCTCAACTTTGTATTGGAAAAGCTGACCCTTCCTCCCTTTGAGCCAGCTTCTTCAACAGAACTACAATACTTGTTATGGAAAACAGCCTTCCTTCTGGCTATCACCTCAGCATGCAGGGTTTCGGAGCTACAGGCCCTCATGGCTGTGCAACCTTTCATAATTTTCCATCAGTACAGAGTTTCCTTACGAACCAACCCTACCTTTATGCCAAAGGTAGTATCCAGTGTAGCTTTGAATCAGACTATCCACTTACCTACCTTTTATCCTAATCCACAAAACAAAGGGGAAAGACTACTACATTCCTTGGACATTCACAGACAACTTCATTATTATTTGGACAGGACAAAGCTATTCAGGAAATCCGAGCAACTCTTTGTGTCCTATGCTACAGGTGCTCAAGGAAAGGCTATTTCCAAACAGACAATCTCAAAATGGATAGCCCACTGCACACGCTTTTGTTACTCATTTCATGGAAAAACTGTGCCTACATGCATCAGATCCCACTCCACCAGGGCCACAGCTTCCTCTGCAGCTTTCCTCAGGGTGGTCCCTACCAAGGACATTTTGGAAGCAGCCACTTGGAGTTCATTGCACACTTTCTTCAAGCACTATCACCTTCCACTATACTCTAAATCTAGAGCGGGATTTGCCACAGCAGTCTTGCAGGGCATCCTCGCTCCTCCTAGTTCCACTTAGTGCCTACCACCCTTACTTAGCTTTGGGATTCTACCCATCTGTAATGACTGCAGCTGTATGCACGATGAACATAGTACAGTTTTGTACCTACCATAAATGTAGATGTTCGAGTGCTCGTACAGCTGCAGTCCAGGTTACCCCCCCTCCGTCCCCTCTTAGGACAGGCCTTATGACAAACGCCTTCTCATACAACCTATTTGGAGTATTCTTTTATGGTGTATTTGCTTGCAACTAATGTTTTCTGATTATTCTATATTGCATGATTACATACATTTATGTTTTGCCTTCCTTCTGGGGGCACCTGACATCTGGGGCAAGAAAAACTGAAGAAGATGGCATCGGCTGCCTCTTTTATACCCCTGCCACACTGACATCAGGGAAGAAGCAACGACAACCGACGCCGGACCTAGACTTTGGAATTCGGCCGACCGAGGACCCGCCTGACGGCAGGATAACCCCATCTGTAATGACTGCAGCTGTATGAGCACTCGAACATCTACATTTATGGTAGGTACAAAACTGTACTTTTTTCTCTTTTTTTACATCATATAGATGTTCATAAATTTGGTTACGAACCTTCCGCTCTGTTTTTCCGATATAAAATCCTTCACATACTTGACATTTGGCTACATAAATTATGCCCATTGTTTCACAATTGAATTTTTCTTTTATATACAATTTCTTTCACCTTATATTAATAAAAGTCCATTCAAGTATATACTTGCAGTAATTACATCTGCCACATTTGTACATCTTAGTATTTAATGGGCATGGACCTTTCTTTTTTGCTTCTACTATATTCTTGATGATATACCCTTTCCTATATATAATAATAGGTGCATTCCCAATGCCATTGATTATATTTATATTTTCATAAAAAAACTTCCAATTTTTGTTCATAATCCATCTAATGTTTACACCTGCCTCATTAAAAGTAGTGATAAATGCCTTATTATATTTTTTATTATATTCCTTTCAATTCCCATTGTTGCGTCACAATCCATGTTCTTTTTCAAAATAGGCTGATAAAAGCCATTTTCTCTCTTAAGTGTAACCTCAGTTATTAACTCATGTAACATTCCAGATGGATAACCTCTACTTATAAACATACCTGTTAATGTATCTACCTCTCTGTAATAATCGCCTTTCAATGTGTTTATTCTAGCTGCCCTTACCAGTTGGCCTTTAGCCACTGCTCTTGTTTGCTTGTAAGGGTGACAGCTAGAATAATGCAATAACATATTAGAGTAGGTAGGCTTTCTATAGATACAAGCTACATATTTACACTCTTCATAATGTTTCCTAAGCAAAACATCTAAAAATGGCATCTCGTGTGTCATATTGAAATGTAAATCTCAAAAATTCAGTACTTCTGTTAATGTAATGTATAAAATCCTTGAGAGTGGTCTCATCATCTCCCCAAATAAGGAAGATGTCATCGAAATACTGTAAATAAAATTTTATACTATGGGTATAAATACTGTTATGGATGAAGTTACGTTCCCACATTAACATGATCACATTATCCAAAAAAGAGCCTACAGGGGAATCCATAGCGACAACTTCCGTTTGTTTATAAATACTGTCATCAAAATAGATAAAATTGTTAGTAAGAACTATTTCTAATAATTCAATCACATTATTAACTATTATTTGATCCAAGTTTCTATTTTCCAGATATTTTCTAGTCCACTCCAATGTGAATGTGAGATCACAGTATATAGGTCCCGTACATCAATAGTGGCCATAATATCTGTTCCATTAAACATAAAAGGATTCATTTTTGACAAAAAAAAATCCCAAGAATCCCTACATAAATACGGTTCCTGTGTTAAAAGATGCTTACATTTAGTATCAATATATTGTGCACATGGAACCGTAATGGAGCCCCTTCCATCCACTATGGGTCTCATAGGTGGAACAATGATGGACTTATGAATCTTGGGCACTCCAAATATTGTAGGGATTCTGGGTGAAATGACAGTCAAGAATTTAAATTCTTCCATAGTTATTCTGTTCTCTATAAACGTGTCTCAAATTTGATTAGCAACTGTTTGCCCTATTTAATTCAGATCTGCAACTCATTTCATATGCTTCCCCTTGGAGCATCTTTTTTATACTATCCTTGTATGTCACTTGGTTCATAACTATGATGCCCCTGCCCTTATCGAGTTTCATAACCCGAAGCTCATTGGACTGTATATAATCCATTATTACCTCCCCTTCATTTCTTTGTCTTTTTTCCTTTCCTTTATTATTTTCATAGAGCGGTGGCTAAAGGCCAACTGGTAAGGGCAGCTAGAATGAACACATTGAATGGCGATTATTATAGAGAGGTAGAGACGTTAACAGGTATGCTTATAAGGAGGGGTTATCCATCTGGAATATAGAGTTAACAACTGAGGTTACACTTAAGAGAGAAAATGGCTTTTATCAGCCTATTTTGAAAAAGAACAAGGATTGTGACGCAACAATGGGAATTGAAAGGAATATAGATAAAAATATAATAAGGCATTTATCACTAGTTTTAATGAGGCAAGTGTAAACATTAGATGGATTATGAACAAAAAACGGAAGTTTTTTATGAAAATATAATCAATGGCATTGGGAATGCACCTATTATATATAGGAGAGAGTGTAACATCAAGAATATGCTAGAAGCAAAAAAGAAAGGTCCATGCCCATTAAATACTAAGATTTACAAATGTGGCAGATGTAATTACTGCAAATATATACTTGAAGGGACTTTTATTAATATAAGGGGAAAGAAATTGTATATAAAAGGAAAATTCAATTGTGAAACAATGGACATAATTTATGTAGCAAAATGTCAAGTATGTGAAGGATTTTATATCGGAAAAACAGAGCGGAAGCTCCGTAACCAAATTTATAAACATCTATATGATGTAAAAAAGAGAAAAACTACAAATGTTCTTTTTTCAGGCATTTGTGTGAACAACCTGAACATACTTTTAAATTTAGTATTTTAGAAAAGGTAGAAAAGGATATAAGGGGTGGTCCTTGGACAGCAATATTAAAGCAACATGAGCTGAAATGGCAGTTGCAGTCGGAAGTATATAGGTACCTGGGGCTAAATTGTTAGTATTGCCCCAATTTTAAAGTTAAAATTATGGGAGAGATAATTCTGTCTTATAATAAGTATCCAGTTGCTCTTTTCATGTAATAATGTTTTAACTGATTACCCAATGATTTATATATCAAGGGTTGTTTAATAATGGTACATTCAGAGGGACCTGTTATATAATGGTTATATTCCTTTAAATTTAACAATTCAGGAATGTCACATGACCAGTGGAGTTAACTTAAATGACTAAGAACCTGAAATATAATGCATCTGATGAAGTTTTAAAAGTTTTTAAGATGAAAGCGCTAATACCTTGTGGACATATTTTGTGGATTAAATCTTTATTTTTTACATGGACTGCTGTACGAACTGTCTCATTCCAGTATCTTCTACTATCTATTAAAATCTAGTTTAAGTCTTGATAAGATCTTATGCTCTAACTTAGGAGCATCATTGCCGGTATCATATTAGTGGTTAAATATATTGAATTTTGAATTGCAAAAATAATTATCTGTATTATCATCATTGTAATTTTATAATCATGATTATTGAGTTTAGCATTGTTCTTAAATACTTGAACAAACCTTTGTGCTAACCCATTTGTAGGTGAATAATGGGGATCAGATGTGAAATGTTTACTGCCATTTTTAGAATTCCTTACATATGAGGTATGGACTGTTATCACCGCAGATCTGCTCAGACAAGCCTGTTTGTTCAAATATTGTCTGTATTGCTACAGAGATCTTTCTAGAGATGGTCAAGTCCATCCACACAGAGTCTGGTCGGTTGGAGAGGGCATCAAAACAAGTAGGAATACACCATCTGTGAATATTCTTAAAATCATTGTGAATGTGCTGCTATGGCATGATGGCCATGGATTTTGGACAGTTTGGCAGCAGTTCAGGTTGCTGCTTTAGCTTCAGTTTGCTTTTGTACCTTTTGCCATCATAAAAAAGCTATGAGCCAGGGATTTCATTTTTACTTTTACCGGGTACATCATGTGGAAAGTGTCTAACATAGCAGTATGTAGCATGCAAGGAAGTGCCATTCAGGAATCACACTGCAAAGTCTCTTGGCGTACTAAAGACTGATTTTTCCTAGCTGCACATGTAGGGTAAACTGAATCATGATCTTTGAACCATTCTTTTACAATGTTGTTCACCTTGGCAAGAGTGGGCCATTTCTGGTGATGAGTGCATTTGTCATTACCAATTGTTCAACTATTGTAGGATAATACATGTTCAAAGGAATTGATAGCACCTTGCAGTGTATTACCTTTTTATACAGGAAATGTGGCAGTCCGCCAGCATTCCTACTGCTCTGTCCCTTTAGATTCAGCATCACAACTGTGTGCCTAAGAAGTGTGCTTAGTGCTGTAGGCTTCCTGCTGCTCAGGATGAAACATCTTTTCTTGAGTGAAAAATGCATGTGAAACACTAATAGTCTTTTAATAGTGCAAATCTTTTCCCATCTAAATACTATACTGCTGAAACATTTTCATTCCCCTTATAACATACCTCTCAACCTCTTAGAGCAGGAAATCTGGACAAAGCCATAAATAAAACTGGGTCACAGGCCCAAAACTAGGGACAATTTTAAATAATGCTCTTACAAACTTAGAAAGTTGATAGAACAACAGGTTTTGCATTAGCATGAGTTTTCAGAGGGCGTGAAGTCCGAAACTGAAATGTCTGTCATTAGTTTTTAACATCAGTCTTTAATGATTTGCTACTAATTTGCCAAAAAAACTAAATTTCATGAAAAACGGACCAAACATATGAGGCAAAAATTTGTACAGTTGAGAGGTATGAGAGTCCTTATAAGCTAAGCTGGCTACTTTATTTATTTATTTATTTATTTATTTATTTACATTTGTTTAATAAGTAGGTGGGCTTGTCTGCTGACCTTCTTCATACATTACCAGAGTAAAAGATGACAAAAAATGTTGACAATTTTAATTTAAATGCAGGCAAATAAACATAGTTAATGTTTAAAACATATACAGATAGTACTTGTATCATGAAAGCTACTAGATAAAAATTTGCCTGAGCTGGTATTTGAACATAGAAAAGTGTATAGAATGAATATTGCAAAACACATACTTGCAGAAACATGTAGATAATTTACATTAGAATTAAGTGAATGTGCAGTATGAGCTTTGAAATACTCATAATGCACATAACATCTGAATGTCATTCCTGTGATACCTGCAAACCCAAAGACTTGAAGCACAACTTCTCAGCCATAACTACACAAAGAATTCCTCTGGGTACACAAGGGATTTAAATGCAAACTCTAAAGGGAATTGCTGTTTTGAGCAGATAACAGACCTGCAAAACAATAAACAGTTTTAAGTTTGGAAAATGTAGAGAGGTGATTGCTGAGAGAAAGAGTATAGGCAAGCCCCCCTACTCCCCATAACGATGGATTTTGTTCACAGTGCTCCTTGCTTTATTATTCTCAGTCTTTGGGTATAAATGAATTATCATTGCTAATGCAGAAGTTATTACTGCCCAAGTTAAAAAGTAATTGCAGAGAAAACCTGCACTGAGAAACAACACTTGAGCAAACAGTGAACAGGCAGGTATAAAGCAACTGCAGGTAACCCTTTGAAAACGCATACAAAATTATATATTCTTTCTGTAGTTCTATCTCTGCATTAGCATAATCTGTAAATGGTGTATATATGGTATTGTATTCTAAACAAGCCTATATTTATATGATGCATATGTGCCCTATGTTTAGGAATATGTGCTTTGTTCTTGGCACCTACTGTTTAGTTTTGTGTATGGATATCATATCATCTTAACTGTATCCAGAGTTGTTCACAGACTTGTCTTCGGTACTCCAATAAAAACAAAACTTCTCAATTAAACATTCTTGGTCAACTTATGTAAGTAAATTAATAAATAATGAAAACACATATTTGAATCGGGTAAGCCCTAGGTAAAGGTTCTTAAGGGGTATATGTTTAATAAGTATCTAAATGATAGTCCTAGTGGCAGTAAAATTATATAAATAGGTAAAAACTTTCAGGGATAAGGTGTGAAAGAACAAAATATAACTGGTATAGAGAAGAACAGGTGAATATTGAAAGTTATAGTGGGAGGAAGCAGGACACTGTGAGGAAAGAAAGGAGAAAAAGTAGGATATTAGGGGAAGAAAGGTGGTTTCAACGTGGCATTGGTGTAAATATCTGAGAACTGTACACTGAAGTGAAATTATCTTACATCCCAGAATTGCCTATAATGAACTCTTTCTTCTACATGGCTAAGAAGGGTTTGTCTGTAGAAGGACAAAGTGAGAAATTTTCTTACATGTGAAAGAATGAAGTCCTAGGTGTGGGGACTATTTTCTGAAGACCTTTCTGAGGTAGCAAGACTAAAAGGTGACATGAGAAGAGAAAATGCAGCTGTTTACTTGGAGTAGAGAGGATGGTAGTAAGAGGTGATTGTTTGTTTCTTTGTTTGTTGGCTGGCGGGGACTTCAGCTTAGCTTAATTTATTTGAAGAGTAAGGAAGGATGGAAAGAGAACTGTGGTAACTTCCGTATCTGTGAAATTTAAGAGGGGACACTGATGCCCTCTGAGATTAGCTAATTTGATAAATTTACATTTTTTGGATGGGAGGTATTTGAGGGTTAGAGCTGTTATGGGGAGGACATATTTACATTTTGTTGGTTATGAATTTTTTTTAGTTTCTGTAGGCTCCTTTTAAGTGGTTCAGAAGTTTGTTCACTATTAGGTTGTTGTGACTATATACACAGTGCAGAGCCAAGGATTACAGAAAGATTTTTATATTTGTTAATTTGTGAGATTAGACTGCCTTACAGATCAGGTGTGTTTAAAGAGGAGTAGGATGTAAGTTTCTGACAGATTCCAAAGGTCATGGAATTTGTTTTGGTATATTTGTTCTGTATGCTTTTTTTACCTCCATGATTTCTAAATATCAAGCTGCTCACATTGGGATTGAGTCCATTCAATCTCAATATGGGGTATCCTCAGCATGGATGTGAGAGCAATCTGCTTGGGTCATCATGCAGGCAGTCATGCAAGTGGTCAGGTGGTATGTACCATTCCTGGCACTCTGCAATGAGGGTGTTTGCATTAGAATCCCAACCCCCCACCGAATAGGGGGCATATGATCCATCACACCTGAGGTGGTCACTATACCTTCCCAATGCAAATGTGCACTTCTATGCGGCTGTGACGAAGGCCACCATGTTGGTGGCTTAGTGATCCAAATGCATGTCCCAGCATCACTCTGTACTTCTACCACTTCTCCTTCAAGGGGATCATGGCATCTTACAACCCAGACCACCCTCCTCCACCCCCTAGATAGGTATTTTCATTCTCTCACACCTTTAAAAATGTGTGGGGGATGCATACTTGACCTATGCAAAAACCTGTTAGCTTGGGCATCTTTCTTATGAACTTTAGTTTGAATGAAATCATCTCTTTTAATTACACATATATCCAAAAATACAATGCTTTCCTTAGAAAAATTAAATTTGAACTTCAAAAAAGGTGTTGATGCATTTAAATATTCTATGTTTGAGAAAGACCTGTGATGAAAAGGGTTTATTTAATTTTGTTGAATATGTTTTTAAAGGTATTGTTAGAAGTCAGTATTTTCAAATGAGTAGATTAAATACTGATGATTCTACATATCATGAACAGGCTCAAGATATATATGGGGATTTTAGATCTAGAAATTATAGTGAGTATATATTGAATGAGACAAAATCTTATGTTGATGGCCAACGAAATGCTCTTGCTAAACCTTATTTTTGTAGTAATGGTTCTACAGAGCAGTTCTTAGATAGCAGAAAAAAAATAGAGATTTTAATAAAGTTACATACTTAAGTACCTATAATGTAAGGACTACTGGGGTGAAAATATAATAATGAACAACTGGCCTGTACTTAGGGCACATCCGAAATTATTTAAGATCTTAAGTGCTGCCCCTATTTTTACTTTTAGAAAAGCAAGACATTTAAGACAACAGTTGTGTTATAAGGAAATGAGTGATCAAAAATATCTGCTGAAGTTGCTAAGAAAGGCACTTTCCTTGTTTAAATTGTGTTAATTGTAAATATATCTCTAGTGATAATTTCTTTATACATCCTGCTGTGCATAGAGAGTTTAAAATCAATTGTTTTGTGACTTGCACTACAGTATATGTAATGTATTTAGCAACCTGTGAAAAATGTACATGATTCTACATAGGAAAATGTAGTAGATTAAAGGATAGGATAACAGAACATTTATCAGATATTAGATGAAAAGTCATTACGAATGCCCTGTATAAACATCAATTAGATAAGGTTTAGATCATGTTTAAATTTAAAGTTGTACAGGTTATTTATCCAACTAAAAGAGGTGGTGACCTTAATAATAAACTGGAAGTAGCAGAGTATGAATGGATAATATGTACTAATGCTGACAAACTGCCAGGGCTTAATGTAGCTGCTGGCATTAAGCTGGTTTTGAAACGGAAACAAATGCAATTGTAGTTCATATGTTTAAAACTATTTATTAATATATGTGTATGGAATCCACGGTGGTGGTGCTGCGGTAGCATTGTCGCCTCACAGTAAGACGCTGTCCGGTTCAACTCTCAGTTAGAGCGTCTTCTGCGTGGAGACATGCGTGAATGGGCGTACCTTTGTTGAAGGTTGTGCATCAGGGCTGGCAACTCGGTACGTAAAAATCAACTGCCAATCATTAGCGTACCGGAGTTCCGCTGTGGCGACCCCTAACCGGGAAAAGCCGAAAGTCACAACATTAATATATGTGTATTTATATATATATATTTTTTGTAAAATATATATTTTTATACTAAAAATTCTTTGTGTATACATGGTTTTTACTTTTTTATGCTCTTGGTTATATGTCTTTGTATTATTTATATAAGTTTGGCTATATGCCTTTAATTTGTCTTAAAATGTTTTAATTGGTTTAATTGTTTAATTGGCTATGTCTGTGTTCCACTATTTAAAGCGGGTTATTGTTCTTAGCTTTTGTATCGCACTGAAGAAGGGTTATCACCTGAAAGCTTTGTGTTATATAATAAAATTTGTCTTTCCGACTTTCACAGTGCGCTTTTTTCCTGTGATTTTGGTTGCTGCTTAGTGTAATGTGTTTACAGGCTTCCTTTCTTTTTTTGTGATGTTTATAAGATTTTCTAAAGTCTTTTTCTTTACCAGCAGTTATATGGTTTTGTTTAATGTCTTGCCAAAGCAAATGCCTTCTTGTAACTTTGTGCATGACTGCCACTTTACTAACTCTCCACTAAACCACTTTTTATTGAAAATTTGGTCAATCTTTTGCAGCTCTTTTCACTGATATTATATGTCTAAGATTAAATCTTTTCTGATGGCAACCTTGCTTTTATACTGTATGAATACTTGCTCATTTTCCAGTACCCACACTACCCGTTATCTATTTCAGAGTCTTGCAACTCGCAGTCCACCTGGTGTAAGACAAGAAGTCAATGTTGTATAGAAACAATTGCTAAGCCTTGCAGGTGCATAGGACAGCTGTTACTATCAATCACAGTAGTGTCACTATTGTAGTCCTCACAGTCACTGAGGTTCAGAAAAAAACAACAAGCAGAAACACACACACACACACACACACACACACACACACACACACACACACACACACACACACACACACACACACACACATCCATGGGTAGTATATAATCTTACTCACTTAATCCATTTGCAGCATGTTTTTGAGAGATTCAAGAAAAATGGAGAGGGTGCCAGACTTAAACGTGACATACTACTGATAGACACTGTAATGTGAGATCATTAATCACTGATGTGTGATGCTGGAATTTTACATTTAAAGACTGAGAGTGCAGTGTTGTGAGGATTTCTCCTTTCCCTGAAATACGGCAGTTTTGAAGTAAGTATACACATATATATATATGTTGCAGGGGTATTGGGGAGGCCCCCCAACAAGAACACATTTTTACTTGTTTTAGCAGTTATAAATTTGGTTCTTTTTTGTAATCTTTTGATGGGCACAAAATGTCATTCATGTAAGCGTCCCATTTCAGTCGTGGAGCTAAATGTAGACCCTGGTGAAAACTCCTGGTACCCCAGTGAGGAAAAGAATAGGAGAGCCAAATGTTGTAAAGCAGCACATGTGCCACACACAGATCTGTCCCTTAATGTATCAGACAATCCAGCTCCACACAGATCTGTCCATTAATGCATCAGACAATCCAGCTCCACACAGATCTGTCCATTAATGCATCAGACAATCCAGCTCCACACAGATCTGTCCATTAATGCATCAGACAATCCAGCTCCACACAGATATGTCCCTTAATGCATCAGACAATCCAGCTCCACACAGATATGTCCATTAATGCATCAGACAATCCAGCTCCACACAGATATGTCCATTAATGCATCAGACAATCCAGCTCCACACAGATATGTCCATTAATGCATCAGACAATCCAGCTCCACACAGATATGTCCCTTAATGCATCAGACAATCCAGCTCCACACAGATATGTCCCTTAATGCATCAGACAATCCAGCTCCACACAGATATGTCCATTAATGCATCAGACAATCCAGCTCCACACAGATATGTCCATTAATGCATCAGACAATCCAGCTCCACACATATATGTCCCTTAATGCATCAGAGAATCCAGCTCCACACAGATATGTCCATTAATGCATCAGACAATCCAGCTCCACACAGATCTGTCCATTAATGCATCAGAGAATCCAGCTCCACACAGATCTGTCCATTAATGCATCAGAGAATCCAGCTCCACACAGATCTGTCCATTAATGCATCACACAATCCAGCTCCACACAGATCTGTCCATTAATGCATCAGAGAATCCAGCTCCACACAGATCTGTCCATTAATGCATCAGAGAATCCAGCTCCACACAGATCTGTCCATTAATGCATCAGAGAATCCAGCTCCACACAGATCTGTCCATTAATGCATCACACAATCCAGCTCCACACAGATCTGTCCATTAATGCATCAGAGAATCCAGCTCCACACAGATCTGTCCATTAATGCATCAGAGAATCCAGCTCCACACAGATCTGTCCATTAATGCATCACACAATCCAGCTCCACACAGATCTGTCCATTAATGCATCAGAGAATCCAGCTCCACACAGATCTGTCCATTAATGCATCACACAATCCAGCTCCACACAGATCTGTCCATTAATGCATCAGAGAATCCAGCTCCACACAGATCTGTCCATTAATGCATCACACAATCCAGCTCCACACAGATATGTCCATTAATTCATCAGAGAATCCATTTCCACTTATAGATGTACATGGCTAGGCTCTTATGGTCTGGACTGCTTGTCTAGTATTGCTCCGATTTCTCCTGTGTAATGTCCTGAAATAGTTTTGATGCTGGATTATTTTCTGGTTACAAACGATGTAATGCTTCTTACAATTTTGGAGGTCATTGGATTAAGCAGAAATTTTCTTTTCATTTCCCATTCATTTCATAGTAAAATTTATCTTATTCAATATAAGCTTACTAGATGTCCAAAATTACCCATAAAAATAGACTGCTTCTCCACAATTCCTGCCATTTTTTGTCTGCCTTTTGTTTTAGTGCTTGCTTTGCACTCATTATTACATATTCAGTGGGATTTCAAAGCATATTGAGTACCATTAGCCACCACCATCCAGAAATGCCACTTGAAACAAATAAAATCTTGCCCACCCTGCTATAATGATATACTGGAGGCAAGATATTCAGATTGCCAATGCTACACCAGCACTTCAAGTCTATGGAATAACTGCCATGCAAGTAACAGGAAATGAAATTCTAAATTATGTCATGTAAATGAATCTCCTTATCCATTACTTGCATAGTATATTGCACCAAACTCACAGCATAACTACAGCAATTCACAAAACTGGATGCCTTCACATCACTGAAACATTGCAGATATATGTAAGGCTATGCCTAAAGACTAGACAGGGAAATCATATAGTGCTTGCAATAGTTCGGTGAGTAACTAGCATACCTGATTTATGGTTCTGATTTGTCCACAAGCTACAGTCCATGAGCTGCTGTTGATTCTTGTAACCAGGAAGGCTTAATGGCTTCTAACTTGTCATTATTATTAATAGAAGATTGCTGGCTATGCTTTTGATTAATGTAGCTGTGCTATGAAGTATATATTAAGTATTGCCTTAAAAGAAAATTCTAAATGGGTATACTGAAAGGGGTTTGAAATATAACCATCAAATGAAACACAGTTGGTGTTAACATTCTGTGGACCCCAGTAAGTGACATGCTGTAGAAACCTAGCATAGATTGTGCTGACATAAAATAGTGATACCCCAACCTAACAACATTACAGCAACTATAATCTTCTCTGTTATATCCCTTGTGTTGCACCCCTACCCCAAGCACTTCTCCATGTCTACATCTACCCTACCTGTCCTAAGTCCAGTGACCCCATCTTTGTCACTAATATATATATATATATATATATATATATATATATATATATATATATATATATATATATATATATATAATATAAAGTCCTTACTTTATGTGCTTCTCACGCAGTCATGTCTTTGAAATAGCAAACACAAGGACTGCTTTGTAGTGTTGCTGTAGACATTTGTGTGACACCAAAGTAGCAATTCTGTGGAGATCCAAAGACACTAGCATCATTTTCACCTGTGCAGTATAACAGTAAGGCCCACCTGAGCAATTATGTCCAATGCTAAAAACATTATTTGCTCCATTGCCTGTTAACTGCTTCATTTTCCATTTCTGATTAAACAGCCTATCACAACCAGCAGCTCTTCACGCATAAGGTAAGCAAAAGTGTATTCTGTTCCTGATGATGCATGAATAAAAAACCCAAAAAGAAAAATCTAGCAAAGCTAGACTTCTGTGTGATACCTTAAACCTCTTGCATCAGAGGCCTCGTGGGATATATGCAAATCACCCCTTAAGGATATCAGGTTTCAGCTAAATGGCAGTTTTGAATGTCCATGACTTTTTATTTTACTTTCATTTTTAAGTCTATTAATGGACAATTTCAGGCCATTAAAGCCAAACCCCTTTAAATGTGGACATGCATATTTCTGCCTTCTTATGACATCATCAGCACAGCATAAGAGGAATGTTTGACCTTTGGAAACACAGGGTTGTCATACCTTGCTGATATCCATAAACATTAGGGTGTCTACAAAATATCCTTTTTACTCTTTGTTTTAGTTTGTTAGTCGGGTTTAACCAGTTGGTTATCTGTGTGACCTTTTTACTCTTTGTTTTAGTTTGTTAGTTGGGATATTTTGTATATTTGTATATTTTGATAAGACTGAGTATTACAAGCTGTTGGATGACACACAGATTTGGCCACAGTATTGTTGAGGAGCTGGTAACTCCAGAAAGCCCATAATTAGCCATTTGTTATCATGCAATCTCCTGATGTCTCTGTCTCCGATCTCCCCTGTTTTTTATAGTCTGCTCACCAGTAGTTCACACATTTGTGTTTTATTGTGTGAGTTGTGTCATTTAGTACTAACAGTGAACCACATGTAGCATGCTTACTGTTAGGTAGAGATCAAAGAACTATCAACTATTACCCTCTGGTTGTGTTGCTCAGATCTAAATCAAGTATCCTGCATGTCCTGGTCCCCTTTGGACTAATTTATTTGAATCCTTCTGGATTCTGGATTCATTTCTCCCACAACCTCAGTTTACTTTGTAGTTTTTATGCCAGGATGCTCCATTCCACCCCAGGAGATTGACCCCCCCAGTACAGTGATCCCTTTCTTATTCCTTCATTTTGTTTTCCTGATCTTCAATAGTTCTTGACCCTCTTTTGAGATGTCTGGTGTTCTCTAGTTGGTGTCAATCCACCAGCACTTTCACTTTATCCCTTCCTTCCTTCATTCATATTGTTTTCAATTTCTTTGTTACTCCTGGGTTTCCCATATCTTATCCTGGCACCTTACTTGTCATCTTAAACTTCATCTTCTGTCTGATATATCTCGCCAATCCCCCTTCAGTTCTGGTTACCCTATCCTGTCTGTACAATCTATATCCTGGAATAGCCATATGCCAAATCCCCTTTTCACTGGCCTATATATCCACAATATCTATTATGTATTTTCCACTAACTTTGTCAAGCATATGCATTTCTCCTATTTTCCTGCTTAAAATCTAACATTGGTGAGCAAAGTTCTGTGTTCCTTCAAGCTCACAGCATGATCATGCCTCTCTTATGCTGCAACTTCCTTTTCATTCTTATTCTCTGGTATCCTACTGATTTTCCATGAAATCCCTTTCACCTCATTTTAAATGTGCAGTCATCCTGACCTACCTTTCCAATTCAGTTCTTAGCATAGCCTTTTCTTCTGGGCAGAATTGTGGTGTATCTCATATGTACAGCAGCTCTCTGCCCCACACCTCTGCCAGTCCTCTGTTACAATGCTTCTGTTCCTCTGTCTGCTCTCTCAGCCACTAGTTAAACTGATGTATCTTGAACTTAGGCACTGGTAACACCTCACTTTGAGGGATACTCTCCAAATCTCTGTACCTGGGAGCTAGCCAATTTTCGGATTTTTTTGATTGCTTACTTGATGGTCATCCACACACACAGTGACCACCATGGTCACTATCTGACCTATATTTCCAAATATCATCCCTGGGACGATTGCTGCCAATACTAATTCACTACGATTACTAATACTCCACCTGCCTATACCTAACTCTGCCTTCAGCTGACTGTGCTGCCTCTTCTCCTCTCTAGGGTACCAGTTTTGGCTGTGCACGTTTCTCCCATGCTACCTATGCTGACTGTAGCAGCTATTGTCAGACTGCTCCTACCTGCCCACCTTCTCAGATTTACTGTTACTTTCTCTTCTGTGTCATCCTAAATATTTTCTTACTATGTTTAGGCCATCCAAGTTCTCCTCTTCCTCTCCTCTGGGAAAAAAGGTATAATTGCTGTACCTGTACCATCCTTTGTCCCCATACCTGCTGCTTCTGTTCAAAGTTGCATGTCATTTATGCTAATGTCTTTCTTCAGCTCTGTTCACTTGTAAAGTAAGGCAACATGTAAACTACTGTCCACATGCCTCCTACTTCCTCTTCTCTGTCTGCTACTCAGAGCCATACCTCTCAACCCACAGACATTGAAAGCCTGAACAAAAGCTCTAGCAAAGCAGATACATCTGGCCAAAAATCCAGGCAATAAATTACCATAAAATGTGTATACCTAATAGAATAACTCCTGACATTTCCAGTAGGATCATGGGATACCACCTCTTTAAAACACAAGTTTAAAGCAGTTTGCTGATAAGTAATTTCTTACCTTTGCACTACATCTTATTTTTGTGGGTGATTTAGAACTATATAGTTCATCTGATGAGGAACTGAAAGCATGACTGCAAGTGGTCGAAACTTTATCAGATGATATAAGAATGTCATTTGGTCTTGATAAATGTGCAAAAGCAACCTTTAAAGCAGGAAAACTGCGGCACCAAGAAAACATCAGTTTGGGACAAGAATGTGATAGAAAAGAACTTGAGCAAGAGGGACTGTATAAGTATTTGGGAATTGATGAAGGATCAACAATAAAACATGAACAAATATGAATAAAGCTTAGTAAGGAATATTTTAGAAGACCTAAAATTAATACTGAAAACAGCTCTGACATGTAGGAACAAAGTTCAAGCTATAAACCAATTTGATCTTTCTGTCCTAACTTACAGTTTTGGAATGATTGACTGGCCCCAAAAGGTATTGGATCATTTGGACAGGAAGACAAGAAAAATGATTCATGCTTACCAAATGATTTATAAAAATCATTGTATACCAAGACTATATATTCCCCATTCTGAAGGAGGTATGGGCCTCCGCGAAATTGGTTACATATATAGATCTGCAATCATAGAACTGCTTACACATCTGCTGACCTCACAAGACCTAAACATAGTGAAAGTTTTAAAACATGAGGAAAATAAGTCTAAAATGACTTCCCTGATTAGTTTAGCAGAAGCATATTGGTGTCAAGTAGGAATGGAAATCAAACCAGAAGTAGATGAAAATCAGGCAGCAACTGAATGCCACCTTTTCAGATGCCCAAAGTGGGACATTTCTTTTAGAAATGTGAGACTTTGAAGAACAAACCATACCTGCAACTAGTGCAAGGAACTAGACCTTACATTTTTGCCAAAAGAAAAGCTCATTCTTGTAGAATTTAAGTTGTTTGTATTGTTTCATATACTGTTAAGGTATTTCAGATATAAAATTGTTTTATTTAACTATCACACGAAACACATGAACTATTTTTTCTCTTAAAAATCTCAGGGCATTCACTATTTATTTTTTATGTTTTAGCAGGACACAGCTGCCCAAATAGAGACTGTACTGTGCAAAGAAGGACAGGTGGCACCCCTAACTATTTCTTTTGCTAGGGCTCTGTGAATGACGAGTGCAGACAGCCCTGTGACATCTTTTACAGTGAGGGACTGTTAAGTGAAGCAGCCCAGTGTTCTGTTTCTAAAGGGAATAATTTTTGACCTTCTGCATATGAGAATAGATGTGCCTACACTTTGCACAGCTTTTTCTTTCCTTGGGTGCCAGATACAGTAATTAGTAGTCACTTCCATATTCCTTCTTACATGGTTAATAAGTGCAAAACCCTCTGTACTGGTAAGGGCGGATGTCCTCCAAGACACTCCATCATTTCCATCCTTCTGTCGTTGAATTTATTATTGAGTCACAGAATGAATCAGATTACTGTGATGAATTATCTGCTTATGATTTCACAGTAGGACTAGAATGCATTTTCCAATAGGTGGAAACTTAAAGTTAGTCAGTGACAAGCACTCAACCAAGTTGATTCATGAACCAGCTGCAACAAGGCTGGCAAGACAATGTGTCAAAAAAAGCCTAAACACAAACATATTCTGCAATCCCAACCAGCTCTTGGCAAAAATGTCACTATCCGGTGTTCCAAGGAATAACATAATGCTGGTCAAGAATGCTCAATTTGGCATTCTCAGTCAAATAATTCTCTCTCATTTGTGATGGTTTCCCATCCTGTACAAAGATCTCCCTTCTAAGGAAGTGGTGCTTGCCGACACAGGATTCCATTGGCCGATATGTAGGATGAAGACAACAAATAGCAAGCCCATACCTTCTGACTTTGGCCATTTTCTCCCCAAGCTCAAAACAGTGGTCATAAAGTTCCCTTTGCTTTGCCTCTCACCTCGTAATTGCAGCCACAATCACAGTTCTGGTGATGTCATCATTATTAGTGATATTGTGGGACCATGGACATGAGCTAAAGATGCAACTGTTGTTGAGGAGCCAGCTAGAATTTTTGGGACCCTGTTATATTAATGCTAAATTCAGTAATTTTCACAAATACCAGGCAGTTGAGGGGAATGCTCAGACATCTTTACAGTGTCTTATTCTGCTATAACCATCCCCCTTCTAAGGTCCGGTCCTGCACATATCCTTTTCTCTTTATCACCTTTGCCCAAAGTCATCTGATTAATCAGTATCCTCCTACCATTTTGTATTTAATGTATTTTTACTGTAAATATGTTTACTGGAGAAGTCCAACTAGGCAGAAAACCCTTTCACACTGGAGGCCCAGAGAGAAAAGCTCTGACAATTACATTAGAAAGTTCAGCAAAATGTTGCCAATCATACAGTACATGATAAAAGAACAAAAGTGTGACACTTTAAAAAACACAGTCTTTACAAAGTCAATGCATATGTAATATTCAGTCTTGAAGAATTAGTGGTTATAGGGTGTAATCATACATGAGCATGAAAGTATATAGAGCTGCATGCTGTTTTCTTTAAACACCTTTATTGAATTATCACTTGTGACACTGGCAAAATTTGCATTTATATAAAAGTAATCAAACTGTATTAACAAGCTCACGTTTACAGACATTATACTTTATATATATATATATATATATATATATATATATATATATAAATATATATCATATAACCTAAGCAAAATTACATAAATTATTCAATTTCTGACTTTTTTTTTTAAACAAGAAACATCTTTATTAAACCATCACTTATGACATAGGCAATCATACATTTATATAAATGAAAATAAACACCACCAACACAATCCTAGTTACAAGCATTTTACATCATAAACCATACTGACACACTCCCAGGTGCAAACGTTATACATCACTTATAATCTACCCAATCATTTTCAGTCAAATGTTATATAGCTCATTTAAGTCCTGCCTTCTTTTAAACCTTATTCCTCCCCTGTATATATTGTTCCCACAATTCCCATTTTTTTGTATGTAGTTTGCTCCTACCCTTTTCTAAAGATCTCAAGTCCAGTTGTTTTATCTCTCTTACTATATTCACTACTTCTAGTATAGTTGGTTTAGATTTTGATTTCCATTTTCTAGTAATTGCTTTTTTGGCAGCCACACATAATTAGAGACAGCAATGTCTTACCATGTCTAGGCAATTCCGATTCTGTATCATAGCTCCTTTGTCACACCAGTCTGCCCACCCAAGATCTCTGACAATGCATCCTGCAGGGAGTCATTAAGTTCTGCTAACTCACTGCAGTCCCAGAAAATATGTTCCCAGTTACCTCTTTCTACCCTTTCACATCTCCAGCATTTGCTGTTTACCTGAGGAAATATTATCTGGAGTCTACTAGGGGTATAAAAATATTGATGCAAACATTTCCAAGCAAAAATCCTAATCTTCTAGATTTTGTTGCATATTTGGGAGACATACATATCTCTCTTCCCAATCCTTTCTAACCTACTCTGATCGAGTCTTGTAGGTATTGTGCAATATTTTATATGCTCTACTAATTATTCATTTTTTAATGGCAGCTTCTGTTTTAGATTCTACTAAAAATACTACCAGTGCTGGTCTTTCGTTTAGGATCCCCCTATTTCTTTCTCTTTGAGTATACTCTGATATCAATCCATGATAGGGAAGGTAATCTCTAACCTGCAGTTCAAATAAATTCTTGGTGTCTTCCCATTCTATCATATTTCTTCTCTAGTTATTTGCTCCCAATACCTTGGTTCCTTTGCCAGTTTTCTCCAATAAATTCCAGCCTCCTCTTGCCTGTTGTCTATATCCCTAATTGCAGTCATCCTTATTGACAGAATCTCCTTTCTCCATTTCCATGTTGGCTTAGTTCTTAGGATGCTTTCTGCTACTTTATGGATGTAATATCCTTTATGATTATTGTTATTCTCCTTAAAGGCCTGCATCCAAAATCCCAGTCTTTCCTTGTTTCTTGAGCTTCCCTGCTGTTTCAATATCATCCCTTTCCACTTTGAATTATAGTTTTCTGCTTGTGCTATGTATAGGAGACTTAACTGTGTACTCTGAAATACCTCTTCAAATCGGGTAATCCCAATCTGCCCTGTTCTACTAGAAGAATCACCTTATCCTACTTGACTCATGCTGTCTTCCCATCCCAGATAAAGTCCTTCAGCTGCTTATTAATTGCTATCCACAACTTCTCTGGTTGATAAAAATATGCCTGACCTGTGTATAAGACCAATGAGACTAAAAACATTTCAACTGCCTGTATCTTATTATTCATATCCATATAACAAAGCTTCCATTTTCTCAGTTTTTGTATTATCTTTTGTTTAGTCTCTTCCCACTTCTCCTTAGCTGCCACACCAGAATCATTTTTAATCCATATTCCTAAGTACTTCATTTTATCATGTCCTCGTAAATATGGATATTATGAATCAATTCATATGTGGGTACATAATTTACTGGTATAGCCTTTGCTTTAGCTTCCTTAATTTTGTATCCTGAAAAGATTTGAAACTGTCTCAAAATGTTCCACAAGACTGTAATGTCTCTTTCTGGTTTTGTCACATACAAAATAATATCATCTGCCAATAGAGCCAGCATTTCTTGACTACCATGCCAATTATATCCTTGAATTTCTGAGTCCCTTATTTTCTTTGCCAATGGTTCTAAATATAATGCAAATAACAAAGGGGAAAGAGGACACCCCTGCCTGGTTCCTCCGCTCAAGCAGAAATTATCAGAGAGGACCCCACTCACTTTACATTTCATCTCCGATCCCTCGTTTATCCTCCTAATCAACCTTATTTTTTTTTCAGGAAATGCAATTGCTTCCATTAGCCTGCTCATAAAGTCCCAGCTTACTCTCTTAAATGCTTTCTCTGCATCAAGACCCACTAACAATAATGGTATTTTCTTATGTTCTGCTTCCCTCTGGATCATCAATGTTCTGTTTATGTTGTCAAATGTTTGCCTCCCCTCCACAAAACCACAGTGATCTATATCTATCAATTTTGGCATTACCTTTGCCTTTTTTTAGCTATTATAGACATGAATACTTTATAATCATGATTTAGTACTGAAATGGGCCTGTATATATGTCTGTATGAAGCTTGGCCTGATAGATATTTACCCTGTTTAGGTATTACAGCCAGCACTGCTTTCTTCCAGGATGTTGGTACTTCTCCTCCTCTTAAAATACTATTAAACAAAAGCTTCCAGAGCTTTATAATTTTTTCCCTCCTAGCTTCCAAACTTCCACAGGAATGCCATCTATTCCTGGGGATTTTCTTGTAGATTGGTTATACATCAGAATTTTTATCTCATCTCCTCCTATTCTAACCATTAGTAATTGAGCCTCCTCTATCTCTAACCATGGCATATTTATTTCTTCCATAAACATTTCCATTTCTATCCTTTCTTGATTTCCATATTTATCTGCTTTCTACAGACTTTCATAGAATTTCTGAAGTATTTCTAATACCTCTACAGGATCTTACCTTCCTTGTTATAGGGTCCCTAAGCTCAGTGACAGCCCTTTCTACCCTGTATTCCCTGAGTCATTGTGCTAAAAGTTTTTGTGCTCTAATGTTATTATCAAAAAACAGTTGCTTAACATCAATCTTTCTAAACTTGTGTATATTGTCAAAGTAATCCCTTATTTCTGCTTAGCATTCTGCAATTGATCCTTTTTTTTGTTCTGTGAGATTCTGCCTGTTCTATAATACTTAAGCATTTGTCAGTGCCTCTAAACAATTCTTGTTACTTGTTAACCATAGCTCCCTTTTTTATTTCCACCATATTTCTAAAATCCACCTTAATTTTTATCCACTCTGTGGCTACATTTTCAGAAGTAATTTCTATCATCTCGAATAGCTCCTGAATAATCTCCAATACACATTCCTTAAATCCCTCTCTTTTCAACAGATAGGTTGGAAAGCATCAGTGTCTCATTTTTATTTCATTATCCTGTATTTTTATTTTAGTTATTATTGGTGTATGATCTGAAATGGTTACTGGGTGCATATCAAGACCTTCAATTAAATGTACATGTTCCTGTGAAATGTAAATTCTGTCCAGCCTAGCCCAATTTTTATATCATGGAGAATAATATGTAAATTCACTATGAACTCCTGTTACTGAATTCACATCTTCCATGTCAAATATTTTCATAAATTTCTTCAAATATCTGCCCTCCTTTGTTGTACTTTCCCTTATGGGCCCCCAAACACATCTTCACTGCTGCAAATCAAATTCCAGTCCCCACCTATAAGTAATATTCCTAGCTGAAAACTGACTATTTCTCCTAGATTTTTTTTAAGCTCCATTATAGCAGTTTTGGGTGGAATATGAATACATGTCACTGTAATCATCCTCCCTTGCCAGTAGCCCCTTAGCACTACAAATCTACCATTATCATCTTTTTTATCCTCTTCTATCAGTATTGGAACTTGTCTTGCAATTAATTTAAGTACTCTTCTTTTCTTTTTTTCTCAGATATTCTACTGAATAACCATCTTGAAAAAACTTTCTTTATCAAATTCACATGTTCATTTCTTTCCAAGTATGTCTCTTGTAACATAGCTATTTGCACATTACTTTTTAATATAGTTTACTAATCTTTCTTTTTTTGTATTTATATGTGACACCATTGACGTTTAAAGACATTACAGTAAAATGTTATTATTCCCACCTTTTATGTATAACACTTTTTTTGTTAAATGTCTAGTTCCAAATGTTGTGTTACATGCATACACTGTTTGGCAGGTTGAACTTTTATATAGGATCAAATGGATATGACAAGAAACAACTATGTCGCATCTTACAAAACATTTTTGTTTTATTAAAAGTCTTCAAAAAAACAACAACCCCCTGAAACCTATTAATTTAATACTAACACACAAAACTATGTACATCTTCAGATATTGAAGTTTTACCCTCCTGACAGGAACAAATGTGCCAAACTGACAGCCACACTCCTAGACTTGAGTTAACCTAAAAGAAAGGTTATCCATGCTAAGAAGCATTGTGCAGCATGTGCTTCTATTAAGTGCTATCTGGTTTTGACTGATCTTTATATCTCTCCCAGCTGGGAAAACCCCTGAATGCTTTCAGGGAACATTATCTCCTAGCTAGTTTCTCTTTTCTTTTTTATTCCCCCCAGTCAATCACTCTCCACCAGACTTTAACCATTTTCTCTTTATCCAATTGTCTCCATGGGAGATCTGAGAACCAGACAGCCACTTTCTCATTATCAGATTGTCTCAATGGAGACATGAGAACCAGACAATCAGTTTCCCTTTATCATACTGTTTTCCCAGAGGCATGAGGGCCAGATACAGAATTGCTGCTAAGCATACCTTCATTTCTAGAAAAAAAGCCTCATAATATTCAATATTCTTTTTCATTTACATGCTTTCTCTTAAAACTTGTTACTAAATCAACCTAAGGTCCTTAATCCAGTCATTCCCCCATGCAAGAATGAGAAAAAGCACATTGTTTTTTTCTTTTGTCATGCTCTTTTAATCAGGCGTTTTTAAATTGCAGTGCCAACATTTCTTAAATCTGAACAAGAAGAAAGAGAGAAAGGAGAAAGAAAGGAGAAAAAAAGAACAGCGGCATGTATTTACAATCCTCATTACACTTGAAAATAACTGAGAAAACTTTACTTTATGTCATGCAAAGAAAACTATACCCTGCAAAAATAGTACTATTAAGAAAAAAATTTTTCTTTACTTACAGTTAGCTTTCTTCCCCTCCCCAAAGCATTTTTCTGAACATTAATGACACGAAGGAGGACATATACTTTAGAGTACCCCACAAGTCCAAAAAAGTCTGAAAAAGTCCAATATTTCCAGATTTTCTTGTTCTGTCATATTTCACAAATATAATTATTGCATTGTAATCCCACATTGTTACTGGTTTTATTACTATTCATTTCCATCTCCCAAATCCTGTTTTTGCTTCATTTCCAATGTACGTTCGATTCTTCTAGTCATCTCTCATGCTCCCTTCCTTCTCTCCGACATTTTCCATTGAAACAATGGAAAAGGTTTCACAGGTACAGTCTCTCTGTGGTCTTTATTACCAGAAAAGCAAGAAGCAGAATTTCCTTCTATTTCACAGCTCACTGTTTGTTTAACAACCCTTTGTATTTCTTTCTTAGCATGTACTTCATCAAAAAATGATATTGTCCCTCCAGGGAAGAATACGTTAAAGACAGGTGGGTACAGCAGTTTGAATCTCGCACCTGCATCTCAACATTACCTGAATAGTGGAATGAATTTACTCCTCTTCTGCCCAGTGTACAGTGAGTAATCATTCTCCAGAAATACTCTGCTGTCTCTCACTTTTAGTATTTTGCCATTCTGCCACATTTTTGTCAGAATCAACTCCTTCTGCTGGTAGGATTGCATCTTTACTGTTAAAAGTCTAGGTTGCTTTCTCATAGCCAGGTTTGGAGCATACACACAATGTGCCGTTTCATCTAACAACTCCTGGTGTGGAATACCAGTCCAGTTGCTTATTTCTGATTTCATAAAATTAATGCAGTCTGTACCTCCCAGCTTCTCTGGTACAGATGAAAATCTCAGGTTTTCTCTACATGGTCTGTCTTCTAATTCTATTATTTTTGAAACATCTCTTCCTGAGCAGTCTCATATTCAGCCAGCCTTTTCTTCATTTCAACCTCTGATTTTTGCAGCTTTATCCCCTCATCTGAATGCCTGTTTAAAGCTTCTTCCATTTTTCCGGCCTTTTGTGTTGATATACTCCATCAGTATTTTGTAAATTTTAACCAGGTCTTTGTGCAGTTGTCTTGTATCTTCCTGTAGGTTACTGGTAGTCATGTCTAGAGCTTGCATTGCTTTTTCTTGAACAGCTACAGAACTTTTCCCAGTCAGTGCTTCTTCCTTACTTTTTGTAGCTGATTTTTTTCCAGGTGCTCTGTGTGTTTTTTCCTGGCATCCAGGCAGTACACTTACTATCCAGTTACTGAAATTTACCCATAAACATAAAAGTCTACTGGCCTTCTCTGTTGAGTTTCTGTTTTCACACTGGGAGAGCTAGAGTTAAGTTGTTACTCAATATGCAGCCATCTTGGAAGTCTTAGAGCTGCATGCTGTTGATCAGAATTTGGGTTAATAACATGGTTCAATAACTTTAAACAGGAAGTTACGTAGAGGAGGTGATTAAGGAGGAGAACCATATTTATGGTAGGAGATGAAGAGACATAAAGATGATATGGGTGAAAGGGGGTAAATACAGGGAGATATTAGAGGGATATTATTCATGAGAGAGACAGAGACATAGCAAAATGTTAGGAGGTGTTCCCTTAGATGGGTTTTGGTGGTTTTGTGGCTTTCAAGCTATATGAGAGTGGAAGGTAGAGCATTACAGAGCTTAAATACAGTATTGGAGTATAGTGAGACTCCTGCTGTGTTAAGGGGTTTGGTGATGGTGAACATGAGTTTGTCTTTTGAGTGGAGGTTTTCTTTAGGATGATATTATTGAATCATGCCTTTGAGTGTAGGATACTTGTTAGGGATATGTGTCAAGGACTGAGTAATTAGGAGCTGACTATGATGTAGATGATGCAGAAGTTCGGTCCAGCTGAGATGTGTAAGGGCTAGACAGTGGTGAGTTTTATAGGAGGTGTTGGCAGTAAATCATGCTATTTTATTTGTAGCATTGTTCAAGTTTTGTTTGTATATTAGTTCAGAAAATGAGGCGAAGCATACAGAAGGGCTGGCAGTAGATTCTATGGCCATCTGCTGTCTTCCATTATTTTCCCCTTTTCTGTGTCTATGTTTTATTATTGCCTCTTTTTCTTATCCTTTCTTTCATGGACCTGCAGAACCCTAAGTTGGAGTACCTCTACCAGCTTTCTATGCTATCAGTCTTCCCTATGCAGTGTCCCCAACCTTCAGGACAGCTCCCTGCCCCCTTGGGTACCAGAGCCTCACACTTTACCACATATTGCATGACACATCTCTTACTTTTCCCTTTCTGTAAGTCCTGATGCCACTTTCTGTTCTTTGGCCAAAACTCACCCCTTTATCTTATAAGTTCTCTCCCCGCTCCAGCTAATCTGCCTATTGCCATGATTCCCTCCCTAATGTCCATGCATCTGCCTTTTATTTATTTTAATATGGGTTTGCACTAGTATTCCTTCTACACAAAGCAGAAGAATCTCATCTTATCCTGCTGCTGTCTGCACAAGATGGCCACATTAACTTGTGCTTTGCTCCCTAACTCACAGTGCTGGAAATCTCTCTCTCTCTCTCTTTCTCTGTCTGTGTCCTCACACTGAAAGGGGCTTAAAAGTGCTGATTATTTTGAAGTTGAAAAGTGCTGTTTGCATTGCAAGTACTTATAGAAGCACCATTGAATCAGTCATTCCTATTGTGTTTGCCTTGGGTAGAAGCTGTTCTATCTAGTCCTTCCGCTCTGCTCATTTATCACTGAGGCTCCACTCTCTTGAATCAAATGGTCAAAACAGGAAAAATGTTAAGTCTAAATAAAGGGCTTAAATTTAGAAAGGTGTATATATTTTTTTCCTGTGGGACTTTATGTTCACCTGGGATGAGCACTGTAGCCACATTTTATAATCTTTTATGGATAAGCCAGACTGTGAAAATTTATAGAGAACAAAAGCAGCCCAAAGTGGAGAAATCTGAATGAAATGTTACAGGACAAAATGTATAAAAAGATGACAAGATCATATACTAGGAAAATGCTTACATCTGACAGCAATCAGTTACATGTTGGAGTACTCTGAGATACTAGAGAATAAAGCATTACTTGGCACAAAAGCATGCATTATATGGAATGTGTTTTTAGTGTTATTTCCTTTTTTGTTGACCAAGTTAATCACAGTAGGTGTAGCCTATTTTCAGAGGAGACTTAAACTTTGATTCTTAATTGTAATTCAGAATGGATTGGCCTGCACTTCAGGAAAAAATGAGCTATTCTTTTGCATCTTCGATAAAAGGATGGAACTAGTTAAACAGGTACCTGATTGACATGATTTCATGTGGAGATTATTGTATGGGTATATGCCAATAAAACATTAATGAAATATAAGCACAGAGTTATTCTGAAAGAAAGTATTCTTCTAAAGGATGTGAAAGTAAAGAAACTTTGCAGCATTAATTTCACATGTGAAAGGACAGAAGGTTTTGGGGCTGCACTAAATAATGAATTTAATAACAGCATTTTTTTCATGATCATTCTCTTGGAAAGCTTTATTATAAGCATTATATGCTTTTAAAAGATTATAAAAGGAAATTGGATAGACTAATGTACTGCTCATGGGTAATTTGAAATTCAAGTGTGATGCCTGGTATAACAGATTTTGTGATGTTAAGTAGGGAGTTCAACATGTAAGTAAGATACTTTGCAAAAAAAAATCTTATTTAATTTTTTGTATTTTTAATAATTTTATTGTAATAAATTCACCCTTCTCTTTTTGAGAAGTACTATGGGATATTTTACATCCACCTGAGTTTTGAATAATTCAGGCAGATGAGACCTGAGTTCAATGTGTTACCCAAAGGATGGGACCTCAGGACCACAGCATAACTACGTCAGTTCTAGAACATGAATCAAAGCAGCTAGATTGTAAGGAATATTTCTGGGTAACAAAAATTGTTTTGTTAGGAAACCTACTAAAAAATCTACTTTTAGTGATATAATTTCATGGTGGAGCATGAAAGGTCACGTGGAACAAAATGTTACGTAAGGGAAGATAATTTTGCATGTCAGAATATGAAAGCTGAGCTAGGCAACACATTTGCATTCCTTTCAAACTGGTTCATGAGGGAAAGGAGTACTGAATTTGTCAGAAGTGTTTTGACTGAAAGGCAGGTTAAAATTCATTACACCAAATTCATAGAGAACAAGACTAGAAAATGAGGAACTGTGAACAGCACTGAGTGGCGAAAAGGAAGAACATGCTTTAATAACAATATCTGGAAGAACTACAAGTAGGTCAGGGCCATGGGGAGTGACAAGTTTGTTTTAGGAAGGAGGATATGGAAGTGAAACAGACAGGGACTACAGAGTGAAAGAAAGGAGTAGTAGAAGGTTAGGGAGACGGGATTCTAGAACACATTGCTGACCATGGATTGGGTAACCAAAGATGGAACTTTTGAAACTGTTTGACTGGAATTTGCTGATCACTTGTCTATAACATACCCCTCCTTGAATTTGGAGATACTATATTAGGGAACTTTATCTGAAAGTGACATAGACAATGGTAGATCTGGAATTAAAAATAAGGAAATGGGAAACACACTTATTAAATGAACGAGGAAAAGTGAAGGGAATATAAATAAAACAGAAAAAGGGAGAGTACATTCATATTCCCTCAAAAATCAAAATGAACATTTATCCGGTTTTAGAAGACAAGTGTAGAGCATTATAAGGATCACAGACAGATGTCACATAGTCAAACAAAATCAACAAAATTACTGAGAGACTTTGAGCTGCAGATGGTGGATTGCAGGTAAGACTGCAGTCTTTGTGGAAGTACAGGCTACACTACAGTCTGTGTGGCACTACAGGCTAAACAGTCTGCATGACAGTACAGTTTCTACAACAGTCTGTATGACAGTATAGGTTACAATATAATATATGTACTAGTACAGGTTACAATACAGTCTGTGCAGCAGTACAGGCTACCCTACAGTCTATGTGGCACTACACGTTACACTACTGTCTATGTGGCAGTTCTGGCTACATGTCTGTGTGATGGAACAGGGTACACTACAGTCTGTATGGCACTCTAGATTGCACTACTGTCTGTGTGGCAGTACATGTTACAGTGCAGTCTGTGAGGCACCACAGGTTATATTAGTCTGTGTGGAAGTACAGGTTACACTACAGTCTGTATGGCACTATAGGTTACATTACAATTTGTGTGACAGTACATGTTACTGTACAGTTTGTGAGGTACTGGAGTTACACTATGGTCTGTGAGTTGCTACAGGTTACACAATAGTTTGTTAGGCTCTACGGGTTACACTATAGACTGTGGGGCACTACAGGTTATACTAAAGGCTGTGAGGCACAACAGGCTACACTATAGACTGTGAGGCTCAGGTACTACAGGTTACACTATAGACTGTGGGGTACTACAGGTTACACAGCAGTCTGTGAGGCACTACAGGTTATGCTATAGGCTGTGAGGCACTACAGGTTACACAATAGTCTGAGGCACTTCAGGTTACACTAAAGGCTGTGAGGCACTACACGTTACACTATAGGCTGTGCGGCACTACAGGTTACACAATAGTCTGTGAGGCACTACAGATTATACTAAAGGCTGTGAGGCACTACAGGCTATACTACAGACTGTGAGGCACGACAGGTTATACTATAGGCTGTGAGGCATTACACGTTACACTATAGGCTGTGAGGTACTACACATTACACTATAGGCTGTGAGGCACTACAGGTTACACTATAGACTGTGGGGTACTACAGGTGACACAGTAGTCTGTGAGGCACTACAGGTTATACTATAGGCTGTGAGGCACTACAGGTTACACAATAGTCTGTGAGGCACTACAGGTTACACAATAGTCTGTGAGGAACTACAGGTGACACAGTAGTCTGTGAGGCACTACAGGTTATACTATAGGCTGTGAGGCACTACAGGTTACACAATAGTCTGTGAGGCACTACAGGTTATACTATAGGCTGTGAGGCACTTCAGGTTACAGTAAAGGCTGTGAGGCACTACAGGCTACACTATAGGCTGTGAGGCACTACACGTTACACTATAGGCTGTACAGCACTACAGGTTACACAATAGTCTGTGAGGCACTACAGATTATACTAAAGGCTGTGAGGCACTACAGGTTACACTATAGACTGCGGGGCATGACAGGTTATACTATAGGCTGTGAGGCACTACACGTTACACTATAGGCTGTAAGATACTACACATTACACTATAGGCTGTGAGGCACTACACGTTACACTATAGGCTGTGAGGTACTACAAGTTATACTAAAGGCTATGAGGGACTACAGGCTACACTATAGACTGTGGGGCACTATAGGTTATACTATAGGCTGTGAGGGACTACACATTACACTATAGGCTGTGAGGCACTACTGTAGACTGTAGGTCACTACAGGTTATACTATAGGCTGTGAGGCACTACAGATTATACTATGGGCTGTAATGCACTACACGTGACACTATAGGCTGTGTGGCACTACAGGTTATACTACAGTCTATGTAGCAGTACAGACTGTACCACAATCTGTGTGTCAGTGATTGAAAATTATACTAATATTTTCTCTGTTTACCAACTTGTTTTACTTATTTATTAGTTTGCTAATCAGATAGCCACAATGGACTTCTCAGAGATGTCTCTTTTACAACTGAAACCTAGATATGCAGCAAATGCAGCCATGCAATGAGAATTTGTAGACTTACAACACAGTTGATTGCAAGTTCATATAACTTTCTCTTGTGTAGATGCTACGTGCCGCATAAGCATATGAGGTTTCAATGTTTTATGTATGAACTCAAGCTGCATTGAAGTTAATAGTGCAGACAAGATTCTCAAAGTTGTGAGGGAGCCTTGATATTAATCCAAAATCTCTCTGAAGGCATATGCATTTATTACTGATTATTGGATGAGTCTTCACTCAGATTTTAAAGAAAGTGGCAGATAAAATAATGCACACTTCATATAGGAATTTATTATATTCTTTACTGCCAAATCTGCTACTTGCCCACTAATAAAAACAACAAAACCAATAACAACACTTAAGACTTATCTGGAAGGGGAAGAAGGCAAGTGTCAAGTCAGATAAGTTGATTCTTCTAGTAGAACAAGGAGGTTTAAGATTACCTGATTTGAAGGGATATTTTAGAGCTACACATTTAAGACTCAAATACATAAAAGAAGTAGAAAGGTATAATTAAAAATGGAAAGGGATGATGATGAAGCAGGGGTATGTTCAAGAAGTAGAGATAGAGAGTGGGATTTTGGATGCAGATCCTTAAGGAAAATTATACAGAATATTTTATTCATAAAGTAGCAGAAAGTATTGTAACAACTAAGACAACACAAGAACGGAGAAAGGATATTTTGCCAATAGGGATGACAGCAAGTAGGGATACAGAGAATAAGCAAGAGGGAGTTGGAATTTACTGGAGAAAACTGGCAAAAGAACCACTATATTGGGAGCTAATAACAAGAGCATGAAAGATAATAGTGTGGGATGAGGCCAAGAAGACGTGAACTGCAGGCTAGAGACTGCCTTCCCTATAAGGGATTAATATCAGAGTATAGTCAAAGATAAAGGGATAGTGGAATCTTAAGTGAAAGACCTGCTCTGGCAGAGTTTTTAGTTGAATCTTTTTTTTTCTCAAATCTTTTTTTTTATTTTCAATTAAAATAACATTTACATAATATTTTTAAATATCATTTTAAACAACTATATACAATATTTACAATAACCTGACTTTCAGTTATGTACACTGTATGTTATTAAATATAGAATTAACAGATCTGTTATCAGAGATACAATATTGATTATTGCAGAGTGTCCAACAAAGATATAACTTTCTTCCAAGGATTATTTACCAATGGCCTGGGATAGATTCATAGTTCTTTGATTTTTATTTCCGTCAATGCAGTTGTCTTCAATAAAGTGTAGAATTCTTCCAAGTTCGGGGGTGTATTTGAATTCCACCTTCTGGTTATGCATTTCCTAGATATAGTAAGTATTGTTCATAACAAATACATATTTGTCTTATTCAGGTAGGGATCTTCATTTGCATTTAGTATTATCAATATTTTAGTTAAGGTAAATGATTCATTAAATAAAGCTTGTAAAAAATGATTGATTCCATTCCAATATGATTTAATTTTATTACATTCATAAAAATATGAATCCAGTCTGCTTTATTTGACTTTTCTCACCTCCAGCAAAAAACATTTTTAGTAGTACTGATCTTTTTAATTCTGTCTGGTGTTAAAAATGCTCTATGTAAGTATTTCCAGTGAAATATTTTCCAGTATTGTGTGTTAGAGGTGTAATTAACTAATAGTAAGATGTTACTTTTAATTTCTTCTGTTAACTGCAATGACTGACCTTTTGTTGAGAACTGCCAGTATGATGGTTTGGGAATTGTTTTATATGTTATTAACTCTTTATATAGATTTGAAATGGAATTTTTCTTTTCACAACTATTATATATAAATTCATACAGAAAACATATAAGATTTGGAATATCTTTAAATGAGGAATTATTAATTAATCTGCATAAATCTTGAGTGTACATTAGAATGCTTTGTAAGGTTAACCAGTCATGTGCTAGAATATTATAAGCAGTTTTTATCATATGAATATCTAAAACATGTAATTTATTTACATATTGAAACCAGCATAAAAATCCATTTTATTCCCAGGAGGTTATTGTTTCCCTATATATTTTGTGAGTAAATTTCTTAGTGATGGTAAATGGGGTTAAAAGGTCAAACCAAAGTTTTAGATCTTTGTTTGCATTGATAAGTTTCCTAAAGGAATTGATGTAATGATTAATCAGTGTTGTTTTAGAATGTTTTGTTATATTATATTGTATACTTATGCATAGTATGTACCAGGGTTTGCTTGATTTGTCTACTATTAAATTTTTTTTAACAGATTAAATTCATTTGTTAATATAGCTGTTGTTAATTCTTTCCAGTTGGCAAAATAATTTGGGTTTATCCAGTCTATTGTAGTTTTAAGCACAGATGCTTTTATATATGTTTCTATTTCTGGGAAATTCAATCCTCCTTGTTTCCAGGGTCTAATGTGATCAGTTAGAGCTACTCTATTCTTTTTGGGATACCGTAAACATTTTATTAAACCTGAGTTTATTTCTTTAAGAATGCATCTTTCAGGAATTAACTGTATTGCTAATGCTACATATAGTATTTTTGGCAATAAAACCATTTTTATTAATTGCAGTCTGTCTTCAAAAGTTAATATAGTTTTGTTCCATTTTCTATGTATTGTTTTATTGTTTCAATAATGTTTTTATAATTTATTAATATTGTTTTGTTTATATTTTTGCATAACACTATTCCTAAATAATTTAGCGTAAGTTCTTGTTTTCCTGTGATGGATTTATCTGTAACTTGTAGGACTTTTTTCTTATTTAAAATAGAAATTTTGATTTTGATCTATTAAAGTATAGACCTGAAATCTTATAAAATTCTCCATTACTTCTTCTAGCTCTCCTAATGACTCTCTGGAGTTTGGTAGGGTTAATAAAATATCAGCAAAAAGCATTATTTTAGATATGCACTGGTCATAGACTTCTATTCCTTTTATTCTTGGATTAGTGCATATTATTTCTGCAAGTATTTCTATAGCCAAAGCAAATAAAATAGGAGAAAGGAAGCATCCTTGTTTAGTACCTTTCGTTATATGGATAGATTCTGAGGTGAAAGGACCTAATTTAATGTAGGCTATGTTATTAATATATATGTTTTTTAGTAATAAGATGAAGGGAGGAGGAAATTCAAATAATGCTAAAGTTTTAAATAGATATTCCCAGTTGAGGGAATCAAAGGCTTTTTCTATGTCTAATCCGATTACAGGTGTTTCTCTATCTTCTTTATTCACATAATCTATAAGAATAAGTATCCTTTTAATATTATCATGTGTGTGCCTGTTATATAAAAATCCAGTTTGATCATTATTAATTGTCTTTGAAAGTGAGATTTTCATTCTGTTAGCTAGGATTGACATGAATATTTTGTAATCATTATTCAATAATGATATAGATCTGTATGAGATGCAAAGGTCTGATGGTTTATTATCTTTTAGAATTGGTGTTATGAGAGAATATTTCCATGAGGGTGGTATTTTTGCTTCTGACTGGACTTCTAGCAAAGTTTTATGAAAAAGGGAGATTACTGTTGAAGGGAAGAGTTTGTAAATTTCTGTAATTATACCATCTATCCCTGGGGCTTTGTTAGATTTACTTTCTTTTATCTTGTCAACAATTTCTTTGTAGGATATAGGTTTTTGTAGGTCTAGTTTTAAGTTTTCAGGAATTTCTTTTTATATTGATAAGGTTTGCATCTAAGTTTATTTGGTTGTTATCTAAATCTTCTTTTTTGAAGTGTTCCATATAATGGAACCAAAATGCTTCAAAGATGTCTCCTATATCTGATACATTTTTCCCTTTCTTTTCATGATATATACTACTAATGTTATTTGCTTTAGATTGTATTCTTGTAGATAAGTTATGTAGATATCTGGGGGAGGCGGCTAATGAGTTTATTTTTAATTTTTCCAAGGCTAGACAAGTTTTTGTGTGTTAGAATTTCATTATATTTTTTATTTAAATCCTCTATTTCTTTTTTGACTTCTGGACAATTCTGATATTTTTTTTAGATTTTTCTGTCAAGAGTCTGGTTTGCAAGTCTAATGATTCAGATTCCCACTCTCTAACTTTGTTTTTGTAACAGCTAAGGGTCTTACCAAATAAATACGCTTTTAATGAGTCCCAAACCATGATTCTACTGATTTCTGTTGTATTATTGATTTCAAGAATTAATCGTAGTTCTGACAACATCCAGGGTCTGAATTCTTTAATTTCCGTGATATATGATGGAATTCTAGTTGAGAGGATTAAAGACTTAAGCTCTATTTGCAGCTTCATTATCAGAGAGTCATGATCTGAGAAGGGGCATGGAACTATTGAGAAGTTGAGGATTTTTGTTTGTAAATCTTGAACTACAAATAATTTGTCTATTCTGGTTTGTGTTCCAAATCTATGGTCTTTATGGAAAAATAATAAGGATTTATCATCTTTTACTTTAAAAGTGTCTATTAAATGAAATGAATCAATCCATTTTTTTAAGGATTTTGAAAATAGTTGCTATGCGAAAAGACTTCTTGGTGGTTTCAGAAGCTTCTAAGGTACAATTAAAGTCTCCTCCCAGTATAAGATTTCCTTTATAATTGTTGGAAATAAAATCTAGGTGTTTTTTAACCATTCCTGCTCCAATTCCTGGGAACCAATATAGATTAGCTAAGGTCGATATTCTGTTATTAAATTTAATTATAACAAATGCTAGTAGACCTTCTTTGTCTTCATATTTATAAATAACTTTTGGAGTGATTATGTTTTTTTCCCAGAGAATTGATACTCCTTTTGTCTTTGTTCTATAGGAGGATTGAGCTAAGACTGTATAGTCCTTAGGGTTCCAAATAAAGCTATCATTAGTCTTAAAATGTGTTTCCTGGAGAAATACTACTTGTGCCTTATTTAGATTTAAATATTTTAGTAAGTTTGATCTTTTATTTGCATTATATAAGCCATTAGTATTTAATGATAAGAATGTTAAATCCATTTCAAGTTATTGTTGGAAGAAACTTTTTGCTTCTTTCTTTTTTTTTATTTTGATTATAGTAGTTATATCATATTCTCTGATAACATTAGATGCTGTTTTTATGTGTGTAAACTTGGGAGTGTAATTTAATGTTCTTTCTTCTTTAACTATAAGTAGGATAAAATTCTGGTCAGGCTTTAAAATAGTACTTCTATAAAACATTAATTCTAAAGTATCAAATACAAGTAAACATGAATTTCCCATTAAACATGGAATGAAAGTCATTCCTAATCCAATAGATAAAGATAGATCTATTGGATTGTCACTCATACCTTTAACCAACAATATCAGCTGAGCTCCATATGTTAAATTATTATATGGAGAATTTTCTTAAAAGAGATATGAAATTCTATATTATTCTGTTATTGTTCTATAGTGTTTTATATATCAGGATGGAATGTTAGTAGTGTAAGTAATTATTATGTTGACTTAGAAAATATCCAATATTTAGTTACCCTTAAGAGATCCCAAACATGTCAGATATGTAATTTTGGATGAATTAAATACAACAGAGGAGATATACTAAATAAGCCAACAACAAATAGATTATTACTAAAATAATTTGACTAAAAGGACTCTACAGGAGACAATGAGTGATTACTACCACTCTTCAGCTCACCAACTTCAACTTGCACTTATGAAAAGACATGGCTTATCAGTGGTATCCTGACTCTGAGTAGAGGTGCCCTACATTCTAGTGTGCAGTGCTTTTACATATTTATAGATTTACAAAGCAGAGTCTAAGAATGAACTATGTTCACTCTGACAATTCCCATCCTGCATAGGGCACCTCCTGCTTCCAGAATGGGTAATCACATCAGGTCTAGAATGAATGTGAAGGTACCTATATGGTAATCAAGACTTACCTTAGGTAAGTATTAATCAAATAGTGTTAGAGCATCTTAGAGAGTTCTCGTGGCAGTTAGAATACTCTTAAGTCTCTCCTCCCTTGACCAAAAACAGAGATTTCCCTTCCCTTTCTTTCCCTTGTTTTAAATCAGTACTAATAAAAGAAATTCAGCAAACATAGGTAAACAGAAATAACATTCAGTAGTCTGTCTTGAACGACTCGCAATCCATTAAACAAGTCCTTGACTAACATCACTTTAGTAAACATTATAAAGACAAATTAGAAATAATTTCCTAGCTCTTTAAATTTTCTGATAAAGCAAAAAGTTAACAATAAGCTATTTTAACTAAAAGTATAAAGCATTTCAATTTTTCCTTGCATGTATGCATTTCTACTTATATTGTAGTGTTAATAGCTGTCTTTGAAATCTGTACAATACATCACTTCTTCAAATCATTCCTTTTTCAGTTCAGGTTTTGTTTTGTCAAAACAGCAACAATATTTCAAGGGCACAATTAATATTTAGACTGATGTTTCAAATAAATAACTTGTCAGTTGCCAATTGAGTTAGTTTAGAATGTATGGTTAGTGCAAATATAGCATGTTGCAAAAATAACATGTATTTTTTCGTGTGCTCTAGAGGCTGTCATATGCAAGTGACATATATAATGTAGCATATATAGAGCAGATAGCTTATGGATTCAGGTTGTTAAAGTAAATTATGCTTATTAATCAGGCAGTTTCATTTAAATTCACAAGTAATTTGGGAACATTTTAGTTGAGTTTCCAGGAATGTGTAGTGCAATGTGAGTAATTGAGTCCACTTTTCCTCATAAACATATGTCACAATTCATTAAACTAAGCAGAGTCTAACATTTGTCTAATAATCAGTATAAAGACAAATAATAGTAATTTCCTAGCTCTTCAAACTTTCTGATATCGCAAAATGTTGACAGTAAGCTATTTTAACTGGAAGACTAAAACATTTCAATACTTCCTTGTGAATATACATTTTTACTTTTATTGTAGTGCCAAAACTGCGGTGGTGGTGCTGCGGTAGCATTGTCGCCTCACAGTAAGACGTCCTGTTCGATTCTCAGCAAAAGCATCTTCTGCGTGGAGACATGCGTGAATGGGCGTACCTTCGTTGAAGGTTGTGCGTCAGGGTTGGCAACTCGGCATGTAAAAATCTACTGCCAATCATTAGCAGGCTGGAGTTCCGCTGTGGCGACCCCTAACTGGGAAAAGCCAAAAGACACAACAACTTTTACTGCAGTGTCAAGAACTGTCTTTGAAATCTAGGCATTGCTTCACTTCTTTCAAGTCATTCATTTTACAGTTCACGCTATATTTTGTCAAAATGTCAATAGCATTTCAATGGCACATTTAATATTTAAACTATTTTAAATGAATAGCTATCAGTTGCCAAGTGAGTTTGTACAGAGTGTGAGGTAACTGCAAAAATAACATGTTGCAAAAAGTAATATGTATCTTTTCATGTGCTCTAGAGACTCAGTTTCAAGTAACATATAAAATGTAACTTTTACAGTGCAGACAGCTTGTGGAATCAGCATGTTAAAATGAGTAATACTTTTTACTCGAGCAGCAACATTTCAGTGCACATGTAGTTTGGGAACATTTCAGTTGTGTTTCCAGGAAAATGTAATCCTACGAGGATAAATCATAAAATATATACAAATAGTCTAGGTTGTTTTTCATTTTAATAACTAAACATTACTTTTTCTTATTATTTGTTATCTGTGAGGCTAAATGCACTTCACAGATTCCCAGTGCCCTTAGAAACTGTTGCTATGGCAATACAAATCGAATGTGAATAAAGCTTCACTTCTCTTAACCAACAGTAACTTTTCCCTCCTTTTTTTATGTATTTGATAATACTAAAAGGAAATAATTCAAAGGACATATGTACATGCATGGAACATTTCAGAGTTAATCACGAACATGTCCCCGATCCCAATAAGCATAACAGTGACTATCATTAATCTAATAAATATTGTAATAACAATTAAGTTCACTATTCCAATTAGTCTACCTTAAAACTAGATTATTTAGACTATTATTTATCTATGTATAGATAGTTATTAAATATATACAGACTATATTAGTATAGTAAATAGGAGAGACTTTAGAAAGTGAGACAAGATGCAGTTAAAATAAATAATGAGAAAAGAGAGAAGAGAGAAAGAAAAGAGAAAATTAAGAGAAAATACACATATACTAAGTATGTTGATTTACCGTATAAATATTTTTATGTGCTATATAACCCTCCTTCTGTGAAAGAAAAGTACCCTGTTTTACATACCTGAGGTAATGTGAAAACTCTCATGTGTCATCTATTTTCAAAAAATATAGATAAAGATTCCAGTAGTTAGTTGCCTTTGTTTTAAAATTCCAAGCAGTAAAATTGGTCCTTTAAAGTAATGTTAAAACAATTCATATCATAGTAGATGCTTTGTTTGGCTGTAACAATATCAGTCTTTTGCTTCTTCTTTTTGACATCTGTCCAGACATTTGTTTCTTTTGTTCTCTTGAGAGAAGGTGACATTCAATCCATATCTTCTGGTAAAGTAATCGCATTATTAGTTTTAATAAATGAAGAGGCTTCCTCTAAGTCAATAAAAGTCCTCATCTCGTTGGCATACAGTATTCTTATCTTAGCTGGATATGCAAGGTGTGCCTTGATGTTATTTTGTTTCAGAAACTTTATCAATGGCCACACTTTATTCCTTTGTTCCATTATTCTAGACGAATAGTCTTTATCAAATCTTATCAGGCTCTATTTATATTTTAGAGGTGCCTTCCTCCAAGCAGATCATAAAATCAGTTCCTTGTCCAAGTATGAAAGACATTTGATAATTATTGACCTAGGAGGAGAGTTTGAGTTAGTGACAGGTTTCCCAAGAGCTCAGTGTGCCCTTTCAATGCCAAAGGAAAGTCCTTCTTTTAAATTTAATTCGACTTGATAAAAAAGAAATAATATCCTCACCTTCTGTGTTTTCAGGTAATCTGAAAATCCTCTCCTCTCCCTATTTTCCAAGTCATCTACTTTATTAACCAGTCAAGTGTTTTATTTAAGAAGCAGCTCTTCCTGTGTTTCCTCTTCCTTAAGCCTGCTTTCTAAGTCATTTAGAGAAACCTCTATTCCTGTTATCCTTGTCTGGTGTTGTAACATTTCCTTGAGGGTGTCAGCCTGTTTTTGACTGCTTGTTTTAAGATTTTCCATGTTCTCTTTAAAATCATCCATCTTCAAAGACAACTCCTGCAGGGTAGATGCCATCTGTTGTAGTTCCTTCTTTAAAGCAAAACTTTAAAAAAAAATGTTCCTGTCTTATTTAACTAGTTATATGGAGCTCTAAAATACTGCTGCTATCAGTTAGCCATTCAGGCTCCGCCCCCTTTAGTTGAATCTTTATTGGCAGGGTATATAAAATATGCACGATAACTTATAAGAATCAATCAGAAGAGGTTAGAAAAGACTGGGAAGAGAGACTGGAAAATCAGTTTATAAAAGAACAATGGGACAACATATGTATGGCTCCCAAGTATGCAACAAAATCGAAAAGGTTTAGGATCTTTGCTTGAGAGTGTTTGCAATAGTTTTTTTATACCCCAAGCAGACTTCAAAGAATTTTTCATCTGGTCGATAGCAAATGTTGGAGGCATACCTCTCAGACTGGAATCATCAAAAATCTGGACAAAGGCCATTAAAATAGGTACAATTGGCCAAAATGATGGGTGCCGATTGACATAAAATGTATGTACATAATTATGTAACTCTGCCCATCCAATGGAATTATGGGATACCAACATTCAAATGCAAATTGAAAAACAGATAAAATATTAAACACAAAATATAACCAGTACAATAGTGTTTTAATTATATTAACACTTAAGCTTGTATCAAACTTTGAACTTGTATAAAACTAAAATGCATTTTTCTTTAAAGTTAACTGCTTAGGATCCTGTTATTCTAACAACATTCTACGTTTATAAGAACAATATTTTAAATCTGTCCCTATTTTTGGTCCCCCCCCCCCCATTTAAGGCTTTATCCAGATGTCTTATGTTAGGAAGTTGAGAGATATGAATTAGACTGATAATTTTCAGGCATTGATAAACGTGCATTCACAAAATGAATATGCTTTGTAAAAGTCTTGAACAGAAGTCCGTAATCCTGATTCACTCACTGCATTAAATGGTAACTCTGGTTTTAGAAGACAAACCTGCTAAAAGAGGTAACACTACTATAAATCTGTAATAAATCTGATACTAAACTGTTAACATGCCAAAGCCACTCAGCCAAGGGTAGGCTCTTGAAATAAGAAACCTGCTATCTCTTCCATAAACTTGAGTTTGTCACCTAATTGTTCATGAAGTCTATAAAAAATGGCCCCTTAAATATGCATAAAAGAAACCTATTGCACAGGAGTACCACTGCAGATGAAGCATAACTTAATTGGAAAGAGACAAAATCATTGAGTAATTATAAATACTCTCAGACCAATCTTCTTCTTCTTTTGGCTTTTTCCGGTTAGGGGTTGTCACAGCAGATCACCTGTCCGCTCATGATTGGCAGTGGAGTTTTTTATAGTGTTGAGTTGCCAGCCTGGCGCCCAACCTTCAAAAGAAGGCACACACATGCACACTCTCACACCTTGGGCCAATTTAGAGTGTCCAGTCCACCTACAGCATGTCTTTCGGATGTGGGAAGAAACCAGAGCACCCGGAGGAAAAACACGCGACCACAGGGAGGACATGCAGACTCCGCACAGAAGGCACCCCAGCTGAGGATCGAACCGGAGAACCTCTTGCTGTGAGGTGGCAATGCTAACGACTGCACTACCGTGGCATATATATATATATATATAGATATATATATATATATATATATATATATATATATATATATATATATATATATATAGATACATGCACACACGCACACACCTTGGATGATTTTATGAGGGATCATAGTTTCTTGCTGGTACTGATCAGGGATGTCTTCCCTTCTTGGGATTTTACTCTTTTCTGTACTAGTTTCCTATTTCTATTGTATAGCTTTTTTATGGCAGGAGTCCACCAGACTGGTTTCCTTTTCTTGGAGAAGTGAGTCTTGGTTTTGCTTGGGATGGCACAATCCATGCATTCTTGTAGTTGCCTGTAGAATGCATTAGTAAAGAATTTTGCAGCTTGGACAGTGTTATCCTTCAGCATGGGGGCTTTGAAACTTTCCACCTCGGTCTTATGTAATGTGAAGTTTGCTTTTGAAAAGTTTTTCACGGTTGTTTTCTTGTCCAGGGGTGGGGGCAGAATATGGATATCCAAAGTGATTTGTTTATGGTCAGATCTAACCAGTAAGGGGTTGACCTCTGGTGTGGAACACTGGTCGCCTATGTTGGTGATGACCAGGTCCAATATGTTTTCACCTCTGGTGGGAGTGTTGACTAGTTGAACCAGGGCATTTGAGTTTATAAATTCTAGGAAAAGTTGGGCAAGGGAGTTAGTACTTTAGTAGTTCTCCCAGTTAATGTTTGGGTAATTGAAATCACCCAATATTAGGGTGTTTGGTAGGACCTTTATGTTTCCCAGTGTTTCCAGAAACATGGAATGGGGGTCCTGGGACATGGTGGGTGATCTGTAGCAAGCTACAATTTGAATTGCAGTTTTGCCCATTGTTAGTTGCACATGGATGATCTCTGAAGCATCGTGCCGTGCCACTAACCTGGAGGTGTGGGTATCCTTGATGAATATGGATACACCCCCACCTTTTGTATTTCGGTTTGGGTCCTGTGGGCAAAATGTATGGTATGAGTTGTTGCCTGGTAATGCTGGGGTGTTCTCTGGAGCCTTAAACCAGGTTTCTGTTACTGCACATATAACGATTTTCTCCATACTGAGGAGTGCCTCGAGTGCATGCATTTTAAGGTTTAGACTTCTGGCACTGAGTAGCATTACCCTCAGTTTTTTGTTACTTGTGCTATTTACGGCAGTGTGTTTGTCTTTGGAGCCTTGCCTAAAAAAGGCACTATGGGGGTGGCAAGAGCCTTGGCCAGTATTCGAAAGCCTAAGGATGATAGGTGCAATCCGTCTCTAGCGAAGCAGCGTGGCTTGTCGAGCATGTCATCCCAGGCGGACAGACACTGGATCCCCTTTGAATGACACCAGAAACTTAGCCTATTGTTGAAATCGAGAATTTTTTCTTTATACCATGGTATCATTCTTGGTTAGGGCAGGATGCTACTCAAGGTCAGGGTTATACCGGCCTGGGCTATGTGATCAGAGAGCTCTTCCATGTCTCTTTTCATGTAGTCCAGGGAGGTACGGCTCAGGTCATTCACACCAACATGGACAATCACAGAGTCATATTTGTACTTGTTCTGGAGTGACCTGAGTGCTTGTGTTATGTGGTGGATCCTGGCACCCGACAGGCAGCTAACAGTAACCTTCTCCTTATTCAGCCTAGTGAGTGGGATGTCAGTGTGCCTGACTATAGACTCACATATTACTAGTATGTTGGGTATGTTATTTTGCCTTAAGGGTTGTGATTGTATGACACACTGATTTTGTGAAGTATGTGTTTCATGGTTTGCGTTGGGGGGGTGGAGGTTGCTTGGATGTTTGCTTTGGAGGTCTCTGTTGGTTTTGCAGATTTTTATTTAGAGCCTCCGAGTATGTTTTCATGCATTTATGTGTGTTTTTTGCTGGTGCTGGTTTAATGGGTCTATGTAAGACTGGTGGTTTGATGCAAGTATTTCCCTTCTCCTCTTGACTGTCTGATCCAGTCTTGGGTTGAGAGAGCTTAGCCTCTAGTTTGGCTGTATAACTGCATCTCTTGCATGTATTAGTGTTTGATAGTAGGAGGAGGGGGGTGTCTGTGTACATGAGGCAGTTGTAACATTGCCTCAAAATGCCCAGATTCACCAGTTGGACTGGAGAGTACACCTGAAACTGCCCTTTGGACATGCCTGGATAGGTATAGTGAACTGTTTTACTGGCTGGTCAGTAAGGTCGAATAGAGAGCCTTGTCCTTCTGTACAGTACAGGAGGGTCTAGTGCTAGAGTTTATAAGTGCTTGCTATAAGTTTTGAGCAAGTGCTGGGCTGAGAAATGAATGGCTTGAGTGCTTAAGTTGGAAGTTTGCCTACTTCATTCCTCTTCTCTCTAGAGCATATCTCCATCTCTCCAGGGTCTCCTCCACCTGTTCCCTACTCTCACTACAGATCACAATGTCATCTGCAAACATCATAGTCCACGGGGACTCCTGTCTGATCTCGTCTGTCAACCTGTCCATCACCATTGCAAATAAGAAAGGGCTCAGAGCTGATCCTTGATGTAACCCCACCTCCACCTGAAAGGCATACGTCACTCCCACCGCAGACCTCACCGCTGCCACACTACCCTCGTACATATCCTGTACCACTCTTACATACTTTTCTGACACTCCTGACTTCCTCATACAATACCACAACTCCTCTCTAGGCACCCTGTTATATGCTTTCTCTAAGTCTACAAAAACACAATGCAACTCCTTCCAACATTCTCTGTACTTCTCCATCAACACTCTCAGAGCAAAGATCGCATCTGTAGTGCTCTTTCCTGGCATGAAACCATACTGCTGATCACTAATCATCACGCCCCTTCTTAACCTTGCTTCCACTAATCTTTCCCATAACTTCATGCTGTGACTGATCAATTTTATCCGTCTGTAGTTGCTACAGCTCTGCACATCACCCTTATTCTTAAAAATCGGGACCAAAACACTTTTTCTCCATTCCTCAGGCATCCTCTCACTTTCCAAGATTTCATTAAACAATCTGGTTAAAAACTCCACTGCCATTTCACCTAAACACCTCCATGCTTCCACAGGTATGTCATCTGGGCCAATAGCCTTTCCATTCTTCATTCTCTTCATAGCTATCCTTACTTCCTCCTTGCTAATCCATTGTACTTCATGATTCACTATCCCTACATCATCCAACCTTCTCTCCCTCTCATTCTCTTCATTCATCAACCCTCAAAGTACTCTTTCCATCTCCTCAACACACTCTCCTCGCTTGTGAGTATGTTTCCCTCATTATCCTTTATCACCTTTACCTGCTGTACATCTTTCCTAGCTCGGTCCCTCTGTCTAGCCAATTGGTACAGGTCCTTTTCTCCTCCTTCGTGTCCAACCTTTCATACAACTCTTCATATGCCTTATCCTTAGCCTTCGCCACCTCTCTCTTTGCCATGCACCTCATCTCCTTATACTCCTGTCTACTTTCTTCATCTCTGACAATCCCACTTCTTCTTTGCCAACCTCTTTCTCTGTATACTCTCCTGTACTTCCTCATTCCACCACCATGTCTCCTTGTCGTCCTTCCTCTGTCCAGATGTGATACCAAGCACCTTTCTAGCTGTCTCCCTTACTAGCTCTGCTGTAGTTACCCAGCTATTTGGTAACTCTTCACTGCCACCCAGTGCCTGCCTTAACTCATCCCTGAACTCCACCTCGCAATTACCCTTTTTCAATTTCCACCACTTGATCCTTGGTGCTGCCCTCACACACCTCCTCCTCTTCTTGATAACCAACGTCATCCTACAAACCACTATCCTATGCTGCCTAACGACACTTTCTCCAGTCACCACTTTACAGTCTCCGATCTCCTTCAAACTGGCCCTCCTACATAAGATATAATCCACCTGTGTGCATCTTCCTCCACTCTTGTATGTCACCCTATGCTCTTCCCTCTTGTTAAAATACGTATTCAACACAGCCATGTCCATCCTTTTCACAAAATCCACTATCATCTGACCTTCTGCATTCCTTTGTTTAACACCATACCTACCCATCACTTCCTCATCCCCTCTGTTCCCTTCACCAA